>NC_135801.1:14710315-14913552 GCF_964213995.1 Mustelus asterias | reverse complement strand
AATCACATTGGCCTAATAAATGAGGAGCAAAGGGTACTGTCTCAAAATGTGACCGCCCTGCCTATATGTATCCTTGTGTCACGGCAGGTCATGCCCTGCACTTTGTCCATGTTGCAGTCGCAGGCAACGATAATTTTGTTCAACCTGAGACAGTCCAAGGTGGTGAGAAGGAGACTTGGAGAAATGCCGGCAAAATAAAGGATTGATCGCACTCTAACTGAACGACATATCTATCAGAGGAAGCAATGAAAATGCAGTCAGACGATGACAACTATTCCCAGGAGCAGAGTTTGTCTTCCATTTTATTGGTACACTGAAGGAAGTTCCTCTTGATTCTTCAGATTGATGGTTAAATACTCTCCGCTGGGAGAGGTAAAGCTGAAGGTCTATGACTGACAATGCAAGGCTTTTCATGGTGAATAATCCAGGCTTCTCTATTCCTGCTTAAGGCTGCCCTGTACATGCCAATGTTTCCCCTGCAGAATAGTTCCAGGTCGATATCTGAAGTTTCTCCCAGCGCTGGCATCGATCCTGAAGGTTTCCAATGTTAGGTAAAGGACTTGGAACCATAGAATCCCTACAGCACATAAAAGCAGCCATTAAAAACATTGGACAAATTTTCTTGTCCCGCCCGCCATGGGAATTGTAGCGGGTTGGTGGGGCGGGGAACCATGAGAAGGTCTCAGGTGGGATTTTCCAATTTTGGCGCGATTGCAGCTGGAAACTCCCACCCATCGAGTCTGCACCAATTCGCCAAAGTGCATCCCACCCAGACCCCCTCCTCCACCCTATCCCCGTAACCCCACGCATTTACCATGGCCAATCCACCTAACCTACACACCTGTGGACATTAAAGGGAAATTTGGCATGACAAATCCGCCTAACCTGCACATCTTTGGATATGATGTGGAGATGCCGGCGTTGGACTGGGGTAAATACAGTGACTCACCTGACGAAGGAGCAGCAAGCGCTCCGAAAGCTTGTGTGGCTTTTGCTACCAAATAAACCTGTTGGACTTTAACCTGGTGTTGTGAGACTTCTTACCATCTTTGGATACTCAGGGGCAATCTAGCATGGCCAATCTGCCTAGCCCGCTCATCTTTGGACTGTGGGAGGAAACTGGAGCACCCAGAGGAAACCCACGCAGACACTGGGAGAATGTGCAAACGTCACACAGGCGGTCACCCAAGGCCGAAATCAAACCTGGGTCACTGGCACTGTGAGGTAGTAGTGCTGACCACAGTGCTACCAACTTCCTCTTCTCTGCTGACCCCTAACCAACCCTCCCCGCAACTTCCAGCCAGCATTTTATTAAGGCCAAACCCTAACTAAAGGACAAGGTTCCATTAGCTTCGATACATAATTCAAACTCAGCCTTTGCAGCATTCAGGTAGTGAGGATTACAACCAGCAGAGAGGTCGTTAGCATTCTCTATGTTGGACTATTATTGTCACATCATAGAAACCATAGAAATCCTGCAGTGCAGAAGGAGGCCATTCAGCCCATCGAGTCTGCATTGACAACAATCCCACCCAAGTCCTATCCCTGAAACCCCACAAATTTACCCCATTAATCCCTCTAACATACACATCCTGGGACATTAAGGGTCAATTTAGCATGGCCAATCAACCTAACCCACACATCTTTGGACTGTGGGAAGAAACCGGAGCACCCGGAGGAAATCCACGCAGACACTGGGAGAACGGGCAAACCCCACACAGACTATCTATTCAGGCTCCAAAACTTTGGTTTCATTTTTGTTTTCAATTTCCCGTGGAGGGTTGATAACCACCGTAAAATCTCAGCCATTTGTAGATGTACTCACACTGGGATGCACTCAGGGACTGCGAAGTGGAACGTATCCATTTTATTGAAAATGGTAGGCCGCTGTTGCCAGGGGCAGCATTTGTCACAGCTGAAGTGTGATTGGCAAAATGCATTGAAAGTTTTTCGCTTCTCTCAGTTCAGAAAGCAGTGCATTAAGAAATGATTCCCAGGGAAATTACCTTCGCCTCCTGAGATCCCTCAGTGCCCCGTTCAGCTTACATTTATACGTGTTCAGAGATATCCCATAAATGCAAGGGCCTTTGACTTTAATTACCTAAAAGCCTGTGCGGTTCTGATTCTAACCAACTTTGTTCCATTCCTGTTACAGGTTTTTTAAACTCATCTGCGTTCTTCATGCAGAAAAAAACTCACACAGAAGGCAAAGTTGCACCTGGTCTGAATAGTATCAGCAGTTCCCATGCTGCTTATGTTGTGGTTATGTTTACTTGATACTCCAAAGGGATTTGATATTCCAAAGGGAGATCTACTCGGTATCGCACTGTTGTTTAAATTAATTACTTTTGTGCAGGGGACGGATGAAAATCATCTGAAATGGGAGGCAAAGCAGAAAGGTCAAAGTAGAAGGGCCTCTGGGGAAATGGATTTATTATGCTGAGGTTTTACGGGAGAGGATACTTTTCCGGAGGGGTGGTAAAGCAAATTGTGTTGAAATAAGGTGGGGAAGGAGGGGTAATGACAGTGGTTGAAGCACAGAAAGAAATGATCAAGTATATTGTTGGTCAGGACACGGGAATGGAGAAGCCATGGCAGATAGCACAATTGAGGCGTGCTTTTCTAAAAAAAATTCATTTGACAGGATGTGGGCATCGCTGGCTGGACCCAACATTTATTGTCCATCCCTAATTGCTCTCCATTTCGAGAGGGCATTTAAGAGTCAACCACATTGCTGTGGGTCTGGAGTCACATGTAGGCCAGACTGGGTAAGGATGGCAGATTTCCTTCCCTAAAGGACATTAGTGAACCAGATGGGTTTTTACACCAATCGACAATGGCTCCATGGTCATCATTAGACTTTTAATTCCAGATTTTATTGAATTCAAATTCCACTTCTGGATTTGAACCCAGGTCCCCAGAGCATTACTCTGGGTCTCTGGATTACTAGCCCAGTGACAATACCAGTGTGTCTCCGCCTCTGGGCTGAACGGCCTCCTTCTGTGCTGTGAACCAGATGGGTTTTTATGACAATCGACTGGTTTCGTGGTCATCACTAGACTTTTAATTCTATATTTTTATTGAATTCAAATTTCACCCTTTGCCCTGGTGGGATTTGAACCCAGATCTCTGGAGCATTACCCTTGATTTCTGGATTCTAGTCCATTGACAATTCCACCACCTCCCCTACTCATAAGGGATTGGGTAAATATGGTGTGCATTCATTTATTCACTTTAAGCACACGTGAACAGATATACATGGACACAAAGTTTGAAGGCATTTGGGTTGCAGAGCTATGTGTGCATGCTCTGCTGAAAGCAAAAGTGAAACTAAAACTGGATCACATGACACACTTATTTTCTAGTGATGTCATGCTTCTATCTCTTAAAGACACGTTGCTGCTGAAGACAGAGATCTGCAAGCTGCTCTAAAACTCAGTTTCTCTCTGAAAGCTTCAAGACTGTTAACACAATTTATAGCAAGTATATTTAGGGTTGCTATTTGTGTTTAAAGTGGCATTTAATTCTCTCAAAGGAATGTGGCTTATTTGAAACTGAAGCAGTCATATATTGTTCAACCATTAAACGTTAAGCTGCTTCATTTGCTAGAGTTATATTTAAACTATGTAATTAAGTAAAGTTTGTTTTATTATAAAAGATCCCAAATTTGTCAGTGGAATCATTACTGGAAAGAGATATCCTATCCTCACATTTATGCCAAAATAGAAACATTGTCGGGGTCTACCTGGTGTCTTAATATAAATTGGGTTTCTGGTCAAGCATTCTAAAGGATACATATATATATATATATATTTATCCTTTCATATCTTCTTGGCAGAACACCATATACAATACATGTTCAAGTTTAGTTAAAATTGCATAGAACAGATGAATCTATGAGTCTCTAAAGTAATCTGCTGGTATGTCCAGATATTCTAATGGTAATCTCGTCTGGAGGTTTCTTTAATTGTTCACTGCGATATTTGTCATTCTTTGGATGTTGCCCTGGTTACATTTGGGATCTTGTTTGGGATAGACAGTGGTTGAGAAGATGGAATGCATGTGAATTATCCTTGTTCATACCTCAGTGCTGCGCCTTTGCGTACAATGACTTCAGCTGACCTGGGATCCAAAAAATAATCCTTGTCACCTCGACTAGTTGCCACATACCTTCCGCAGGATCCTGGATACTAATTTGTTGTCCCAACTGTGAACTCGGCAATTCTGTACCTGCAATTTTTATTGCAACAGGTCTTGCTTGGTCTGTCTACATTTTAAGACGAGGGATTTCACCATGCACATCATTCATTCAGCTAGGCCGTTAGGTCTAGGGTAATGAGGAGAAGAAATAGTTAAATTGAAATTCGACTTCCCACACATCCTGAAATGGCTTACAAATAAATTGTGGACTTTCCTGGCACCGTGTTTTGATGCTTTTCTGTGCAATCACTATGCTGCAATTTCAATACTCTCCAACGTTGTGGCTTTATTGTAGTCTGCCCAAAATGTTAAGAATCGTCTCGTGCCATGTAGTATTCACCATGTCGTACCTGCACTGGATCTTCCTGTCAGGATGAGCAACATGTCATTTAGAGGAAACCATTGCTGCAACCATGTCACATGGGTATGATAGAAATGACATATAAAACACCACTCACACATAAAGGATCGAGTAAACATGCCTTGAGTTCATTTATTAACTCTAGGCACATGGAACAGATATACATAGGTATAAAGTCTCATAATAACAAAGGAAAAAAACAAGGAATTACGTCCGGAAATATCAGACTTTAAATAAGACCTGAGTTTCATTTAAAAAATGGACACATAAGCCATTTGAATTGCTGCAAGGTGATTCTGTAAGAGATGATGGAACCCCAACCTGCTACCAGACAGGGTACTTCTAAAAGCATCCAGAAAGTAATTGCCATCTCTGGTGGAGACAATGGGACATAATGGCCAACTCATCAAACAAATCTCTGTGTAATGCTTAGATGGATTCCTGGGGATTCGCCTTCCCACTTGGAATTCACAAAGAATGGGTTTAAAGCTAGCCGAGAAGGCCCCCTTGTTCTCTGTCATTGTGTATCTTCTGTGACAGCAAGTGCTGGAAGTTTGACCCAGAAGAAAAAGCCAGCAAGTGCATCCACAGTACCCTGCAAATAGTCATTTTTTGCAGGAATATCTCAATCAATCTCTTCCTCTGACTGTGGAAGTCAGTCGAATCAGCAAGACTGCAGCTGAAAGAAGAACTGGGTAGCTTCTTGCCGAACTACAGAATTCTGGAATCTAAAAACTGATGATTCAGCTGTTGAGGTCAACGCTATTGAAACCTTGAACCGCAATGGCCACAACTCTCAATCATCTACACCTCACAGGTCAAGGACTGTTCCATATACCTTTTTAGAATATTTACATACTTAGAACTCAATTTTCCTTTCTAACCTGAATGAAAGTTTTAATCACTTCAATTCTAATCACTCCATCACTGGTGGCCATGTCTTCAGTTGCCTAGGCCATGGGCTGTAGAATTCTCACCCGAAATCTCTCCACCTCACGGTGGCACAGTGGTTAGCACTGCTGTCTCACAGCACCAGGGATCCGGGTTTGATTCCTAGCTCACTGTCTGTGTAGAGACTGCACGTTCTCCTTGTGTCCGCATGGATTTCCTCCGGATGCTCCGGATTCCTCCCACAGTTTGAAAGAAATGCTGATTAGGTGCATTGGCCATGCTAAATTCTCCCTCAGTGGAACAGGCAGTGTGGCTAATAGGGGATTTTCACAGTAACTTCATTGCAGTGTTAATGTAAGCCTACTTGTGACACTAATAAATAATCTTCAACAAAAAACCTCACTTTCCTCCTTTAAGACTCCCCTTAAAACCTACCCTTTTAACTAAGTTTTTGACAACCTGACCTTGTATCTCCTTCTCTGGTTCAATGCCATGTTTTGTTTTGTAATGTTCCTACAAAGCACCTTGGGACATTTTATTATGTTAAAGGAGTTCAATAATTCTAAGCTATTGTTGTCCCTTGAAATAGTGGACATGCCATGCAGATCCAGCACATCCTCTGTTGCTAATTGGTTGGGAAACTCTCCATTAATAAGCCACCTTCAGACTTGCTTTGCATTCTCTCAGATTCTCTACATGTTACTGGGTGCACTCCCTCCACCCCTCCACACCTCCCCACACCCCTCCCCTGCACCACCCCTCCCTCCACAGTGCCTTTACTTCCCCCCAACCCCTCCCAGCCCTGCAACTCACCAGAGCCACTTTTCTTTGGCTGGCAGTGCACCAGCATGTTAAAATCCAAGTGCTATTTGGATATAATCCAAGTGATGGAGAGTACAGAGAAAAAGGAGACATAACCTTAAAACTGGAGCCTTCTATTGAGGGGTGATGTCAGAAACTGAACACTTCTTCACACAAAAGGTCGCGGAAATCTGGAACGTCCTTGTTGTTGAGGCAAGGTCAACTGAAAATCCCGAAACTGAAATGGTTGAATTTCTTTCAGACCAGAGCAACAAGAGGTAGGGATCCAAGGTGGCTGGATGGGGATAAGATAGACGTCAGCTGTGGCCTTGCTGAATGGCAGAACAGCTTTAAGGGCTACTTTCTGAGCATTAAATTCTACTGGCTCCCTCAGAGATGGGAAGGGAGACATGGGTATGTTGGTGAGGAAGCGGGGGGCGGGGGGGGGGGGGGGGGGGGGTAGTTGCTAGTAAATTAGCAGAGTGGCAGGTCAGATTGGCTCCCTGGCCCGATCCTGACCATTGCGGCATTTTTCGCCCCCATTCCCCCAACAATTTTATTAGTACCTGCTCGAGAACAATCACTCTCATTGGAGTGAAAAATAGATGTCATGCCTGACTGCATCAGGAATCTCTGGAACAGCTAGTCGAATGGTAATTTGCACAGTTATAACCTAGATTCCAGGCCCAATGGACCAAACTGCCGCTGATCAGCACTGATTGGTGCAGAATTGGCAAACCTGCTCAAATTCCAGATGGTGGCCTCTGCGAGAGATGAAAAATGTTACATCGAACAAAAGAACAAAAAAGTACAGCACAAGAACTGGCCCTTCGGCCCTCCAAGCCTGTGCCGATCACTTTGTCCTATCTAAACCAACCACCTGTATTTCTCTATTCCCTGTCTGCTCATGTGCCTATCCAGATAAGTCTTAAATGTCACTAATGTATCTGCCTCAACCACCTCACTTGGCAGTGCATTCCAGGCCCCCACCACTCTCTGTGTAAAAAAAATTCCACCGCACATCTCCACTGAACCTTTTCCCCCCTTACCTTGAACTTGTGCCCCCTTGTAATTGTCATTTCTGCCCTGGGAAAAAGCTTCCACCTGTTCACCCTATCAATGCCCCTCTTGATTTTATAAACTTCTATCTGGTCGCCCCTCAGCCTTCGTCTTTCCAGAGAGAAGTTCACATGGATGAAGTCAAAGTGCTTTCCTGAGAATGGGGCTGAGGCGCACGGGGTTACTGAGACAGAGTTTGGGAACTTTCCTCTGTGACAGACCTGATTTGGGAATGGCCGGTGTTGCATTGCCTGGACCAGGCATTGAGCCTTGTTTTATTTCTGACAGAGCGTCAGAACATATTGATGGTAAATCAAAGTTTATTCAACACCAGATTGATTTGACTCTTACATCCTCTGTGTATTAAAATATTCTGATTTCTCTGTGAGTGATGAACGAGGTTTGTTTTCCCACTGAATAATGAAACAGACATACTCTAATTAAATTAAGTAGTTCTCTACCGCAGTTTGGGATACCCAAAATACCAACTAAGCATCTGCTCATTAGTTTACATTTATACTGACCAGTGTACCACAACACACCAGAGAACAGCAGGCTCATTTAATCCATAAATATTAATTGGTCTACCAGGAAATCTTTCAATCATAAAGAGTAGCTTTTTAGGTTTAAGTTAATTTGCGAGAATTTATCAGGTACTTGTTTATGAATATCTCTCCCTCACTAGCGGTTCCTCGAAACAAGGAGGATGCCTACCACGGAGCCCCAAAAGACGTCTCACAACACCAGGTTAAAGTCCAACAGGTTTATTTGGAACGTTTGGAATGCGAGTCTTTTCAGGTAATCAACTCTTCACGGGTACTGACAATGTGAGTGCAGAGAGGGATAATCACAGGTTAAAGAGGTGTGAATTGTCTCAAGCCAGGACAGTTAGTAGCATTTTGCAAGCCCAGGCCAAATGGTGGGGGGTTACATGTAGTGTGACATGAACCTAAGATCCCGGTTAAGACTTGCGTTCCAACCATTATCTTGCAATTGAGTCTTTGCCTAAATATGCCGTGTTTGTGAAACCTATCCCTCCACTCACCTGATGAAGGAGCAGTGCTCTGAAAGCTCATGATTCCAAATAAACCTGTTGGACTTGGGGTGGCACGGTAGCACAGCTGCTTCACAGCTCCAAGGACCTGGGTTCGATTCCCGGCTTGGGTCACTGTCTGTGTGAAGTTTGCACGTTCTCCTCGTGTCTGCATGGGTTTCCTCTGGGTGCTCCGGTTTCCTCCCACAGTCCAAAGATGTGCGGGTTAGGTTGGTTGGCCATGCTAAAAATTGTCCTTAGTGTCCTGAGGTGCGTAGGTTAGAGGGATTAATGGGTAAAATATGTAGGGATATGGGGGTAGGGCCTGGGTGGGATTGTGGTTGGTGCAGACTCGATGGGCCGAATGGCCTCTTTCTGTACTGTAGGGTTTCTATGATTTCTATGATTTAACCTGGTGTTGTGAGACTTCTTACTGTGCCCACCCCAGTCCAACGCTGGCATCTCCACATCATGGAGTCCCTGGCAAGGGTTTGTGTTTGGAGTCTTCTAATGTGGGGAGGCTGTTAAGTTGCAGCTGTCACACAGCTCTGGCAGACCAGGGAACTCTCCCAATCTTAGCACCGGTCACAGGCACATCGGAAGAATTTACAACTTGTCAATCAATCTGCTTAACCATACTTTTGATTTGAATTCATAGAAATCATAGAAACCCTACAGTGCAGAAGGAGGCCATTCGGCCCATCGAGTCTGCACCGACCACAATCCCACCCAGGCCCTAATTTGAATTATTATTGTCACATGTATTGGAATACAGTGAAAAGTATTGTTTCTTGCGTGCTATACAGACAAAGCATAACATACAAAGGAAAGGAGGGTGCTGAATGTAGTGTTACAGTCATAGCTAGGGTGTAGAGAAAGATCAACTTAATGCGAGGTAGGTCCATTCAAAAGTCTGATGATAGCAGGGAAGAAGCTCTTCTTGAATTAGTTGGGACGTGTCCTCAGACTTCTGTGTATTTTTTCCTATGATTTCCTATGAAATCTATGATTTCTATGATTTTCCAGATGGAAGAAGGTGGAAGAGAGTACGTCCGGGGTGCGTGGAGTCCTTGACTATACCATCACCAGCCTCCCATCCATTAACCCCGTGTACACTTCCCACTGCCTCAGAAAAGCAGCCAGCATAATCTAGGACCCCATGCACCCTCGACATACTCTCTTCCATCTTCTTCCGTCAGGAAGAAGATACAGAAGTCTGAGGTCAGGTACCAACTCAAGAACAGCTTCTTCCCTGTTGCCATCAGACTTTTGAATGGACCTACCTTATATTAAGCTGATCTTTCTCTACACCCTAGCTATGACTGTAACACTACATTCTGCACTCTCTCCTTTCCTTCTCTATGAACAGCATGCTTTGTCTGTATAGCTCAAGAAACAATACTTTTCACTGTATACTAATCAATGTGACAATAATAAATCAAATCAAATCAAATCAAAGTCTTCCTTTTCCCCAGAAGTGCTCACCTCTCTCAACCGATCTGATGGCCGGACAGTGTTGCAAATTCTCCTATCAGGTTTCCTACTTCCGCACCCCGGACATTCTCTCTGCCACCTTCTTCCATCGGGAAAAAGATACAGAAGTCAGAGATCACATCCCGACCGACTCAAGAACAGCTTCTTCCCTGCTGCTGTCAGACTCTTGAATGGACCTACCTTATATTAAGCTGATCTTTCTCTGCATCCTCGCGATGACTATAACACTACATTCTGCACTCTATGTACTCTATGAATGGTGTGCTTTGTCTGTATAGCGCGCAAGAAACAATACTTTTCACTGTATCCCAATACATGTGACAATAATAAATCAATTCAATTCAATAATGAGGGTGGTTATGAGCCACCTTAGCAGTCCACGGGATCGCCGACATGGGCGGAAAATCTGGAGAGAATCAGGGAACGCGCCTCTCATCGGAGAGATCACGTTTCTAGATTTTCCACATCCCTCGCTGGTAACTTCACGAGGTTCACACCCACAAAGGGTGAGAACGTACATCTTACTGATTTTGAATTAATTTTAATATCATTACCCAGCCCCCCAGAAACACGATCCCCCCCCACTGAATATTCAAAGCTCGCCAACGTGACGCTCTTTTGGAGAGTCTGTACTGTCTCTCTGACACAGTATCTTACCCAGGCCCTCTCCCCTGCCCTATCCCTGTAACCCCACACAATATACCAGGGTTAATACACCTAACCTACACATCCTAGACACTAAGGGGTGATTTAGCATGGCCAATCAACCTAACCTGTACATCTTTGGACTGTGGAAGGAAACCGGAGGAAACCCATGCAGACACTGGGAGAATGTATAAACTCCACACAGACAGTCACCCAAGGCCAGAATTGAACCCGCTTCCCTGGCACTGTGAGGCAGCAGTGCTAACCACTGTGCCACTGTGCGGCCCTAATTGGACTTGAGATTGGGCCACCTTGGAGCAAACCTCAATAACCTCTGATGAATGGTCATCCAGACTCAACATGTTGGCTCTATTCTCTCTCCACAGATGCTGCCAGACCTGCTGGGTTTTCCAGTATTTTCTGTTTTTGTTTCAGATTCCAGCATCCGCAGTATTTTGCCCTGATCTCAGTAATCTCTCCCATTCAAGATATCAAGTAAAAATACCACAGCACAGGGTATCAAGTTGTCTAGAGAGCTTTAAGGTATGGAAAGTACAATAGTGTAATGGCTCTTTTACTGGGCTAGCAACCTGGGCTACCATAATAATCCAGAAGATCTGAGATCAAATCCCATCATTGAGAATTCAGAGTGCAAAAATCTGGAAATGTAAAAGCTGATATCAGAAGTCATCAGAAGATGACGGGTGGTTGTTTCGGGAAGAAACTTCATTCTTCCTGGCCTCTTTGTGATTCCAATCACATGCCAACATTGTTAAAACACTACCCTGAACTCTGCAGGGTAGAGTTCTTAGCAAACCCAATCCATCCCGCTGCCTCGGCAAAGCAGCAAGCATAACTTAGGACCCCAGGCACCCCGGACATTCTCTCTTCCACCTTCTTCCGTCGGGTAAAAGATACAAAAGTCTGAGGTCACGTACCAACTGACTCAAGAACAGCTTCTTCCCTGCTACCATCAGACTTTTGAATGGGACCTACTTTGCATTAAGTTGATCTTTCTCTACATCCTAGCTATGACTGTAACACTACGTTCTGCACTCTCTCGTTTCCTTCTCCAAGAATGGTATGCTTTGTCTGTATAGCGCGCAAGAAACAATACTTTTTGCTGTATCCCAATACATGTGACAATAAGAAATCAAATCAAATCAAACCATTGTGCTAAAGCATGGGTAACTCAGGTTGGGCATGAGGTGCCAGTCTGGCCAGTTATGTCCGTATCCTGAGAATTATTAATTTAAAAAACATGGATGAGAAGTCATTAATAACCCGGATATGCCCTTGCAGCTCTGAGAAACTCCTTTATTTCCACAGAAAGAAAAACAATTCAACCCAGCCCTTTACAATTTTTTTTCCCCCATGCACAGATGGTAGAATGAAACCTTTTAATTACAGTGTGTGATGTTTAACTTTGACGATTTTTTTTCTCTTCACCAATCTGCATCCTCAACTAGAGGGAGAAATTACTAGGAACTGCCAAAAGATTTTTGATAAGTGAAACTAAATATATTCATTTGTTGTTTTTGTCCCCCCCTCCTCCCTCCCCCCTGCTATACACAGCAGAGACTTAAATGATTAGTGTGAATAGGTCAGCTCTGAAGCTGGGAGAAGCTGAGACGCTGAATCAATAGCTTACCACATCAGATAAATTTGTTCTTATTCAACAGGACGTTCATTAAATTAGCTGATGAGACATTCGACTTCCCAGGGCAAATTGTAATTTTAAAAGTCCCATTCATCTCGGCTGCCTGGGTCTTGACCTGTTGCCTCATCATTAAGAGAAGTTGAATTCCGTGGAGCTGATCTGAGGCTGGTGAGGAAAGAAAATGGAAATCAAGTTGCAGGAAATCACTGTCGTCAATTTTGTACGCCAGATGGATTTAAAACTTGTTAATATTTTATCAGCTGAGCTAATAGGTCTTTAGGATTTAGAGAAAGTGATCTCAACTTAACAGCCATCGGTTCATGTCAAATTTTAACTATCTTGCTCGTGATTGCTGGATATTTTGTTCTACTTAGAACTCTGGTATTCTGTGTCCATTTTGGCTTAAGTTGTTGAATCCAATTTCCCTGACCTCAACTGTGGATGCGATAAGCCCTGTTATATGATCATTTTTAGTAATGGGGGAGAGTGGGGTGGGATCAATGTCACAACAACAATGAGTTGCATTTCTATAATGCCTTTCATGAGTAAAGCATGGGGAGGTGCTTCAAAGGAGCATTACCAAAGAAAATTTTACACTCAGCCACATAAGGGAGTATTAGGACAGGTAATAAAGAGAAGTAGGCTTTAAGGAGCATCTTAAAGAAGGAGAGAAGGTTGGAGAGATTTAGGGTAGCATTCCAGAACTTGCGGACAAGGCAGCCGAAGACACAGTGACCAGTGGCAAAATGATGAAATTTGGTGATATGTAAGAGGCCAGAATTGGAGGACTGTAGAGATCTCAATAGGTTGTAGGGCCTTGGAGCAGTGCAGAGATCGCAATGGGTTGTGGGGGCTTGGAGGAGCGCAGAGATCTCAATGAGTTGAACGGGCTTGGAGCAGTGCAGAGATCTCAATTAGTTGTAGGGGCTTGGAGCAGTGTAGAGATCTCAATGGGTTGTAGGGGCTTGGATGACTGCAGAGATCTCAATGGGTTGTAGGGGCTTGGAGGAGCGCAGAGACCTCAGTGGGTTGTAGGGGCTTGGAGCAGTGCAGAGATTCAATGGATTGTAGGGGCTTGGAGGACTGCAGAGATCTATGGGGGTTGTAGGGCTGTAGGTAGTTACAGGGATAGGGAGGGGCCATGGCGGTATGTTATGTGAATTGCTTGCCATGCTTTAGACAGTGGATAAACCAGGCTGACTGGTATTTCCATGAATAAAACTCAAACCTAAACTGGCAGCATCAGGAATTGATTTATGCTACAATCAACTACTGTTCATAAGTAATTTGTCTGCTTTATGTCGTGTCTATGCAATGTGAAAACACACATTTTCTTTCTTGTCTTTCGTTGCAACTATTATATTTCCATAAATTGTGGATGTTTGGAGGGATGGTGGTGTAGTGGTAGTATCACTAGACTAGTAAACCAGAGGCCCAAGATAATGGTCTGGGGACATGCGTTCACTGTAGCTGGGTGGAATTGAAATTCAACTAATACATCTGCAATTAAAAGCTAGTTTAAGTAATGGTGACCATGAAACTATCGTTGATGGCTATTTTTTAAAAGCACCCTTCTATTTCATTAATGTCCTTATCTGGCCAACATATACCTCCAGATCCATCACAATGCGGTTGACATTTAATTGGCCTCATTTTGAAGGCATTTAGGGATGAACAACAAATGCCAGTGAGTATCACATCCCATGAAAAAATAAAGACTCAAAGGCCAATGTTAAGGTTTGATGCAATAGAGCTTCAACACACTGTGTATCGGGGGAAACTGAGTGCATGAATGGGTAGCAGGTCTCTGGGGGGTACAGAGGTGCTTATGTGGAAACTGGGATCTTTTGGGGGGGGTGGCAGTAAGACTTATGGTGGGGGAAAGTGGGAGGTGGGCTTCATGCACGAGCACTAGCTGAGGGGGTCATGTGGGGAGTCGTAAGGAACAGATTTGGTTGTGGTAAGTAGGGGGGAGTGGCACGAAGGATGAAGTGATTGCAGAGCTGCTGCTGCGGATTTTACCCCAGGAAGATTTGGCCACAATTTGTATGAAGTCTTGTCTTTTAGTTAAATTGAGTTCACTAAGGTTCTTCACTTGGTTTGAGGGTGTGTTCATCCAATCTCAAGTTTCCCATGGGGTTATAAATGAAAACTTGGAACACACCGAAACTGAGGGGTTGGGAAATACTTACATAAGGGGAAGCCAATTGAAACACCTTTCTGGTTAGGAATGGGTGATGAGAGGAGAAATCTAGGCTGTTTAAATTAACCCCCTCCTGTCTGTAACACTGTCTTTGAATATAGCTGGTTCATTGTCTTTTATGAGTTTTATCAACTCTTCATTTTATTCATGTTCTGCCTTCATAAAAGCGATTTAAAAACTGTGAACGCTGTCCTTTTGATTGCTCTGTGCATAAACCAACATCATGGTTTTGGACTGGCTACATGGAGTAGGCAAATTCAATTCCTGATTTGCAGGAATTTTGCCAATCTTGGCCAGAAGGGAGCGTTATGTCCACCATTTAGCCTTGGTGTATCTAGGCTAGGAATGAGATGAGCCAGAGTTCCTGCTGCTGATCGTTACTCAGTTATTCGGTCACCCCTCAATGCAAAGTGCCCACATCTCAGGAGAGAGCAAGTTCTAGTTAGGTTGTAATGGTGGTGGCATGTATCGCAAGAAGCTGGATAGAAAGATTTTGCCATATTGTATAAGCAGAAACGTTGGTTGTCTGAGGTCAGATGCATCATTGTCTGAAAGTGAGAGTAGATAGGCAAAGACAGGAAAAAGACAATTATTATCATTGAAAATAGAGTATGAGACATAACAACACTGCAACAATATTGGTCCTGCATCCTGAATAATTCTGGCTATTTACGGATTGGCTTCTACTAGACAGTTTTAAAAACAGTCCTGTAACATATTTAATCTATGATGAGAACCGTCTGTAATTGAACTCAGTGCTAGTTTAGTTCCTACCAGACATCTCACTCTAATACAACAAACTACCTGAAAATATCTCCTTGAGCACAGGAGGGCAGTGCTTATCATGAAATGGGAAGGATTCTTGTTGTCAAAGTACTGCCACCACACAATGTTGCTCAGGCTACATTCACGGGTTGGGAATGACAATCAAGCCACCCGGCTTGGGAAACGTGGCCCGTAGTAAATAAATTCCAGATCGTTATCAAGCCGAAACTTGTCACCGTGTATTGTACAGCATCCCTCATTTCACAATCCTTCAGATAAGGGAACGTCTGTACTGTGCAATTTTATCTAGATTAAACATGTTATAGGATTGTTTTTAAACTCTAATTCTTCCAAATGAGTGAGATTTCCCAAGGTCCAAGATGTGATCAACTCTACCTTGTAGGGCTCTTACCTCTGGCTTTGAAGGGTGTGGATTTGAGTCCCATTCCAGAGATTTTGCATAGAAAACGTAGGCTGTCACTTGGGTGTAGCACCATAGGGGTGCTGCACTACGCTTTGGATATGACTTCCAATCATGGCCCAGTCTGCCCTTGGGGGTTGAGGGCAGTGTGGAGGTGTCTGGGCAGGGAGCAGAGGATATCCCCAGTCACAAGGGGCCTTCCGTTGGAGGCTTCCTCTCTTCCCATCAAGACCAGGGCATTTTTCTGTTTCCCACCTTGAGATATCCGGTGCTGGGATTCAAAATTCAGGATGGGTGGGAAAAGGTCCATAAGTGGCCACAAGAACCATAATTGGGGCAAGGACGAGCTTCCCATCCAATGCCTTACCCATCCCACCATAAAATCATGTCCTGGTCAGATTGGGCAAGATCCCAGTGGGATTCATGTGCATGCACTTTCACATTACCGCCCCCCCCCATCCCCCGCCACCTCAAAACCCACCAGAGGCATGGGGGGAGCATAAAATTCAGGCCCAAGTCTTCTTCTCTTTCTGTCTTTTCTTCTTATCTCCTTATCTTTCTCACTCTTTGTTCACTTTTCTTTTTAAATCAGGCTTCAGTGCCAAGCAGTGTAAAATGTACTGGTGATTTTGTCAAATAATGTAACAGATTTGCTGGACACATTTCAACCTTCCAATGCCAGGACATTTCCCTTTCATCACAAGGATAATGAGAAGTCAAATGAGTACAAAATGTTCACAAACAATTCAGGAAAAAAAAACCTTTCTTTTTATTAGTGTCACAAGTAGGTTTACATTAACACTGCAATGAAGTTACTGTGAAAATCCCCTAGTCGCCACACTCCAACACCTGTTTGGCTACACTGAAGGAGAATTCAACATGGCCAATGCACGTCTTTCGGACTGTGGGAGGAAACTGGAGCACCCGAAAGAAACCCACCCAGAAATGGGGAAAATGTACAGACAGTGACCCAAACTGGGAATCGAACCCAGGTCCCTGGTGCTGTGAGACAGCATTGCTAACCACTGTGTCACTGTGCTGCCATGATGTTTTGAGTTATGTTGATACCCTGGGCTAGCTTTGTGGTACAATTCTGAGTGAAACACTGTGGCAGATGAGAGTTGTCCACCTTATACTTGCCCACAAGGTTGTAAGTGGTGAGAAAGTAGGAACTGCAGAGGAGCAAAGAGATTTGGGAGTCCGGGTATATAAATTGCTCAAAGCTAGCACATGGGAACAAAAAGCAAAGCCCTTAACCTCAAAGGAGTTCGAATTCTAAGGGAGGGAAATTCTACGCCAGTTGTATAGAGCTTTGGTCACATCTCATCTTGAGTACTGAGTTTAGTTATGGACATTGCATCTTTGGAAGGATAAGTTGACCTTAGTGAGAACGCAACACAAATTCACAGAGAATTATATCAGATTTCAGAGGGATAAATCACAAAAATTTGGTCAGTGTTCCGTTGAGTATAGAAGATTATGGGGTGTACAAAGATTCAATCAGACGGATTCAGGAAAACTATTTGTTATGTGGAATCTAGCATGAGGGGACCATAAACCTAAAAACTGAGCTGAGTCAGTCAGGATAGAAATCTTTTTCACACAAAAAATAATGGAAATCTGGTATTCTCCCCCACTCCAGTTGATGGCACTCATTTCTGGGGTTGGAAGCTTCTCGATTCAAGTTCTGGAGTGTAAAAATCAGGGTTGATCCTCCAGTGCAGGACTGAGGGAATGCGGTATTGTCAGAGATACTGTGTTTTGGATGGGGTGTTAAAGCCATGCCCAATCTGCCCTCAGTGATGCCAAAGCACTATTTCACAGAAGAGTGGGGAGATTATCCCCAATGTCCTGGATAATGGGTGAAGAAACAAGAAATGGCTCCTGAGGAGATGTGAATGGGTTATTGCAGCATCTATTGCCTGAGAAAATGGCAGCGGTAGTTCTGATCTAAAGTTGCTGAAGTCAAGTTGCTGGCGGCGCAGTGGCACAGTGGTTAGCGCTGCTGCATCACAGCACCAGGGTTCAATTCCCTGCTTGGGTCACTGTCTGTGCGGAGTCTGCATGTTCTCTCTGTGTCTGCGTGGGTTTCTTCCAAGTGCTCTGGTTTCCTCCCACAGTCCAAAAGATGAGCTGGTTAGCTGCATTGACCATGCTAAATTCTCCCTCAGTGTACCTGAACAGGCGTCAGAGTGTGGCAACTAGGGGATTTTCACGGTAACTTCATTGCAGTGTTAATGTCAGCCGACTTGTGACACTGATAAAAAAAGTTTAAAAACTCAGTTTTAAGGCCAGAAAACTGTAAAATGCCCAATGGAAAGGTGAGTAACTGCTTGTCAAGCTTTCACTGTGTGATAATACTATGCCTTTAAAAAGTGTATTTATATCATGTTTCTTGTGAGGGGTATGTTTAAAATTCAGCTCTGTTTTACACGGTGCCAATTTGTCTGAAAAACAGGCAGCTCACATGCTGAGAGCGTTTCAGAGTAGGGTTTTGATAAGGTTGATTGTACTTAAGGGGAGGAGCTAGGTTTACATAGAAAAGCAGGCAGTTGCTGCCAGGTTCTGAGGGAAACAGGAGGTGTGTGTCTCTCTCGCTCTCTCTCTCCTCCCCTCCCACTCCCCCTCCCCCTGGAGGCTGCTGGTTGGGACTTGCGAGGAGAAATAGGTCTCTCTCTGTCTCTCTGACTCCAGAGGTATTCTGGATGCTCAAGGATTGGCAGCCCAAGCCTAAGCACATAAGCCTGCGTTTTGCTAACTGATTTTGAAGATAAATTTGAGTCTATAAGAGGAATATTGCTTGAATTGGAACAAATGGAGATAGATTAGCAGTTAAGAACAGTATCTTCTCCTGTTTAAGTATTTCAATTGGTAAGAATTGAGTTAATTCATTCATTATAGTTAAACTCTATTGTTAAAATAAAGTTTGTTTGATAAAAGCTTCCTAGTGTGTCAATAGAATCACACCTTATCCTCACACTAATGCCAAAATAGAAACACTGTTGGGGTCTAGTCAGGCTTCATAACATACTTCAGGGTTCCTGATCCATACCTTAACAATTGGAACCGTGTAGGAGGCTGAGGGCAGAGGGTAAATGGGACGGCAAAGGAAAGTAGCAATACTATAACTGAGATGCTGCAGTATTTAGACTTGGCACCAGAAGCTTAGTGGCAAAGTTCCTGAGTGATCCTGCGAATCAATAATGTTATTTGCTATACAGCAAGACATTTTATCATAGTTCTTGCTTACTGCAAGTGCACCAGAGCTAGTAAAGCGAGACACACACTGAAATTTTGTAACTGGTTCACCATTTTGGTGATTTGTATATGAAGTTAAAGTTAAATTTTATTTATTAGTCACAAGTAGGCTTACATTAACACTGCAACAAAAATCCCATAGCCACCATACTCCGGTACACTGAGAGAGAATTTAGCATGGTCAATGCACCTAACCAGCACATCTCTCAGACTGTGGGAGGAAACCGGAGAAAACCCACGCAGACACAGGGAGAATGTGCAAATTCTGCACAGACAGTGGCCCAAGCCAGGAGTCGAATCCAGGTCCCTGGTGCTGTGAGGCAGCAGTGTTAACCACTGTGCCGTTGTGCTGAATAACAGCCAGTGACAAAAAATAGCTTTAAAAACAAAATCCAGATGGGGCAACAAGAATTTTTTTTTATATTCAACAAGTTGTCATAATCTGGAAGGCACTGGCTGAGAGGGCATGGATATAGATTCAGTAGTGACTTTCAAAAGGAAATTGGATGTCTACATGACAAGTAGAAAGTTGCAACATTATGGGGAAAGAGTAGCAGAGTGGGATTCACTGGATAGCTCTTTCAAAAGCTGGCATCGACACAATGGGCCAAATGGCCTCCTATTGTGCTGTATGATTCTGGCCAATATTTTTCCATCAGTATCTCAAGGAAACAAATTCTCTCTTCATTGTTACTGGTGGCAACTTTCTGTGGGCAAACTGGATGGTGCTATTCCAGCATTACAACAGTGCTTAAGCTTCAGAAATATGAAACATTTACCATTCTGGGGGTTTTAGAATCATAGAATCCTACAGTGTAGAAGGAGGCCATTCAGCCCATCAAGTCTGCACTGACCACAATCCTACCCCGGCCCTATCCCCATAATCCCATGCTTTTACCCCAGCTAGTTCCCTCGAACACTAAGGGACAATTGAGCATGGCAAATCCACCTAACCCGCAAATCTTTGGACTTAGATGCTGAAAGAATGTTTCCCACCATGAAGGAATCTAGAACCAGAGGGCACGTTTAAAAATAAGGGATCACCAATTTAAGACTGAGATAAGGAGACATTATTTCATTCTCAGAGGACCGTTAGTCTTTGGAATTCACAGAGCTGTGGTCATTGAATATATTGAAGGCTGAGTTAACAGATTGTTGATCAACAAGGAAGTCAACGGTGATGGGAGCTGTACAAGCAGGAAAGTGGAGTTAAGGCCACAATCAGATCAGCCATGATCTTCCTGAATGGTGGAGCAGACTTGTGGGGCCAAATGGCTTGCTTCTGCTCCCATTTCTTCTGTTAGGTACTTGGAATCATAGAATCCCAACAGTGCAGAAGGAGGTCATACGGCCCATCGAGCCTGCACCAACTCTCCGACAGAGCATCTTACCCAGGCCCTGCTCTATCCCCATAACGTGGAGATGCCGGCGTTGGACTGGGGTAAACACAGTAAGAAGTTTAACAACACCAGGTTAAAGTCCAACAGGTTTATTTGGTAGCAAAAGCCACACAAGCTTCTGAGTTTTTTAACTTTAAGTTTTTTTATCAGTGTCACAAGTAGACTTACATTAACACTGCAATGAAGTTACTGTGAAAATCCCCCAGTTGTCACACTCCGTCACCTGTTCGGGTACACTTAGGGAGAATTTAGCATGGCCAATGCACCTAACCAGCACGTCTTTCGGACTGTGGGAGGAAACCCACGCAAACACGGGGAGAATGTGCAAACCCAGCACAGACAGTGACCCAAGGAGCAGACTTGTGGGGCCAAATGGCTTGCTTCTGCTCCCATTTCTTCTGTTAGGTACTTGGAATCATAGAATCCCAACAGTGCAGAAGGAGGTCATACGGCCCATCGAGCCTGCACCAACTCTCCGACAGAGCATCTTACCCAGGCCCTGCTCTATCCCCATAACGTGGAGATGCCGGCGTTGGACTGGGGTAAACACAGTAAGAAGTAAAAGCCACACAAGAAGACAAACACGGGACACAGTGGACAGAGTACCCTTCGTTGTCCAGTACTTCCCCGGAGCGGAGAAGCTACGGCATCTCCTCCGGAGCCTTCAACATGTCATTGATGAAGACGAACATCTCGCCAAGGCCATCCCCACACCCCCACTTCTTGCCTTCAAACAACCGCACAACCTCAAACAGACCATTGTCCGCAGCAAACTACCCAGCCTTCAGGAGAACAGTGACCAAGACACCACACAACCCTGCCACAGCAACCTCTGCAAGACGTGCCGGATCATCGACACAGATGCCATCATCTCACGTGAGAACACCATCCACCAGGTACACGGTACATACTCTTGCAACTCGGCCAACGTTGTCTACCTGATACGCTGCAAGAAAGGATGTCCCGAGGCATGGTACATTGGGGAAACTATGCAGACGCTGCGACAACGGATGAATGAACACCGCTCGACAATCACCAGGCAAGACTGTTCTCTTCCTGTTGGGGAGCACTTCAGCGGTCACGGGCATTCGGCCTCTGATATTCGGGTAAGCGTTCTCCAAGGCGGCCTTCGCGACACACGACAGCGCAGAGTTGCGGAGCAGAAACTGATAGCCAGGTTCCGCACACACAAGGACGGCCTCAACCGGGATATTGGGTTTATGTCACACTATTTCACATAAATATTTCTGCTTTTTTCCTCCTGAGTCTTTATCATGCGACCCTAGAATCAGAATTTATGTCACACTATTTGTAACTCCCACAGTTGCGTGGACCTGCAGAGTTTCACTGGCTGTCTTGTCTGGAGACAATACACATCTTTTTAGCCTGTCTTGATGCTCTCTCCACTCCCATTGTTTTGTTTCTTAAAGACTGGATTAGTTGTAAGTATTCGCATTCCAACCATGTAAATTGAGTCTGTGTCTTATAAGTTCTGTTTGTGAACAGAATTCCCACTCACCTGAAGAAGGGGCTCAGAGCCTCGAAAGCTTGTGTGGCTTTTGCTACCAAATAAACCTGTTGGACTTTAACCTGGTGTTGTTAAACTTCTTACTGTGTCTATCCCCATAACCCCACGCATTTACCCCACTAATCCTCCAAGGGGCAATTTAACGTGGCCAATGCACTTAAGCCACACATCTTTGGATTGTGGGAGGAAACCGGAGCACCTGGAGGAAACCCACATGTTCACACTGGAGGGATTTTCCGATCCCACTGCAGTGAACGGAATTTTGACTAGCTGCCAAATTCTTCGACCTCACTGCAGTGGGAGTAAGGCATGAATGGCCGGTAAGATCGCACCTATTATCTGGTTCTCTCTCCTCAGATGCTGCCAGACCTAGCACTTTTCCAGCATTTTCAGTTTTTCTTGTTGTTGGCACAGTTGTTTGCATTGCTGCCTCACAGCGTCAGGGACCCGGGTTCGATTCCCGGCTTGGGTCACTGTCTGTGCTGGGTTTGCACATTCTCCCCGTGTTTGCGTGGGTTTCCTCCCACAGTCCGAAAGACGTGCTGGTTAGGTGCATTGGCCATGCTAAATTCTCCCTAAGTGTACCCGAACAGGTGACGGAGTGTGACAACTGGGGGATTTTCACAGTAACTTCATTGCAGTGTTAATGTAAGTCTACTTGTGACACTGATAAAAAAACTTAAAGTTAAAAAACTCAGTTTTAAGGCCAGAAAACTGTAAAATGCCCAATGGAAAGGTGAGTAACTAACTGCTCGTCAAGCTTAAGCAGTAAGCCTACTTGTGGCACTAATAAATAAAGATTTCCAGCACCCATAGTGTTTTGCTTTTATTGTAAAAAGGCAGGACTTTTTATTTCTATTCATTTTCCATGCCACTGGACTTGGATTTCGTTTTCCTTAACAATTAAACTCCTCCTGTGTGTGTGGGGGAAGGATCAGCAGAGACTCTCTGGCTCACTGGTGGCGATGAATGGAAAAGAAATGGTCCGGGACACGTGACAGCGCTCAGCCCAGGAGGCGGGAGTAGTTGCTGATTGGCATCCCATAGAACCAATCAGCGAGCAGAAATGCGATGAAGTCACAATGGAGTTCCGCGAGTGACAGCGGAATGAACCAATAGGAACAGGGCGGAGGCGGGACCTGGCGAATGTATCCTTTTTTTGTTACATGATGGAAGGGGAGCCGTGGCTCCGGGGAGAGCGGCGCCGCGGAGGCAGGACGGGGCTGCGGCGGCTATGGCTCTACTGCCTGGGCTGCTGCGCTCTGCTGTTCCTCATTGTAACCTTGCAGGTTAGCTGCTTTCCGACCCCTACTTGCTGTTGTCCTTCAAGGGGCGCGGTGGCTGGCTCAGTGGGTTTGGCCTCCCACCCTGGCACTGCCCTCCAAGCATAGACCCTGGGCTGGTACAGGTATCTCTCCTTGCGTTTAAATCCAGTTCACCTTGCACGGGGGGACCAGTCCCCAAATGCAGCCTTCAGGTGGAAGTGCCTTATTTCTGCATTATAATTTACTGTGCAATATTAGAATGAAAATGAGCACAAAAACCTGAAACAAAAGGGCAGAAAATGCTTAGAATTACTTAGAAGAATTCCTACAGTGCAGAAGAAGGTCATTCGGCCCATCGAACCTGCACTGACAACAATCCCACCCAGGCCCGTAACCCCATGTATTTACCTTGACACTAAGAGGCAATTGAGCATGGCCAATCCACCTAACCAGCCTGCCTTTTGGACTGTGGGAGGAAACCAGACACACGGAGGAAACCCACGCAGACATGGGGTGAACGTGCAAACTCTTCAGTCACCTGAGGTTGAAATTGAATCTGGATCCCTGGCGCTGTGAGGCAGCAGTGCTAATCACTCTGCCACCAACTGTGCTGAAAGTCCTCAGGTCTGGTAGCATCCACTCTGATGAAAGGTCACCTGAAACGTGGACTCTTGTTTTTCACTCCAAAGATGATGCCAGATCTGCTGAATAACTCCCAACATTTTCTGTTTTTAATTATCATGCAAACTGCCTATGTAAACTTGTCATGCTGTATTTGCACCTTCCTGTGACGGGGGGCGGGGGGGAGGGGTTGCAGCCATGAGTGGGGTGGGTAGATTTAAAGAAAAGACTTGCATTTGTATGTCCTCCTAACCTCTGGGCACTGCAAAGTATGTCACCATTGACAGGCTCACATAGGCATTTCTATAAAAGTAAAAATAGGAATTTATGACTGAAGGAGTTGACTAGAATTAAGTATTGGTGTAAGATTTTTACAGCATTAATGCAAGAATGTTTGCCCTCCGGGAATAATGTGTTGGTGGTTGAAGTTTATTAACTGCAATGATTGTTCTTAAATGTGAATGTGGTATTGCCCACGTTGATATGCTTAATGCAAAAGGAATTTGTTGGAAAAGACAAGAAAGGTCAGGATTCACCACCTAACTTACTTAAAGATGCAATTTAACCTGCCACTGTATAAATCTTATGAAGTTAATTGTGACCTTTGCAAGTAAACAGTCTGTTCATAGAAACATAGAAGATAGGAGCAGGAGGAGGCCATTTGGCCCTTCGAGCCTGCTCCGCCATTCATCACGATCATGGCTGATCGTCCAACTCGATAGCCTAATCCTGCTTTTTCCCCGTAACCTTTGATCCCATTCAGCCCAAGTGCTATATCCAGCCGCCTCTTGAATACATTCAATGTTTTGGCATCAACTACTTCCTGTGGTAATGAATTCCACCTCAGTTCACCCTAGTTGTAGAATTTTACTGCCTGTTTTGCTTTATAATCGAAAAGTAGTTGAATCTCCAAATATAAATGGGATGCTTGTGCTCTCATGGGAGACAGCCATGTGAACAAATAATCTTTCCTCAGGACTAAGTATGGACCCTTATTCCTTCATTGGCTTTTCCATTTGATGTTGAACAGCATACCTTGGTAAAAGCTTGCCATTATGATTTGTTAATTTTGTCTTTGGATGAAAAATTGAAACTTCTTCCTCATCCTTGAACTTGTAGATTGAAACTTGAAACCCACTTTCTGAGTGCGTTTGATCCGGTTTCCTCCCACAGTCCAAAGGTGTGCAGTTCAGGCGGATTGGCTGTGCTGAATTGCCCCTTAGTTTCCAAAGATGTGTAGGTTAGGTGGATTGGCCAAGGTAAAATGCGCGGGGTTATGGGGTGTGAGGGTGTGACCATGGGTAAGATGTTCTATTGTAGAGTTGGTGTAGTCCTAATGGGGTGAATGGCCTCTCTCTACACTAGAGATTTATTGTATGATCTAATTGAGCTTTTTTTTTAAAAAAAACAACTCTGGTTCTTAAGTTACAGTCTTCAGGGTCATTGGGTTTTTGCCTCCCACTTCATTCTGATTTGAGATCCATGTTGGTTTCTCCGAGTTCTCACAGACATGTTTTCCCCACCCCGACTCAAACGGGTCCTACTTACAGGGATCTTACAGGGAATAAACTATTCTGTAGATGGGAATAACAGATATTGCAAAATTATTGACACCAGAGTGCTGTCAATCAACATTGACTTGCAATGCACTGTCTTCGGTGGTCAGGTTACTGAAATATTTGTTCAGATTCAGCAGAATTTCATTACTCAGTTAAATAAAGCATCAGTCAGCAGATGTGATGACATCTCTGGAGACCAAAACATTTGGGTCGATGCTAACGTAGTTAGTTTGGTTCCAAGTATAATGCTTGATTCATACCAGAGCTTAACAATGTCACTGGGCATAGAAACACTCCCAACTTTAATATATAATTGATGGTACTGTTTGTAAGACTGTTCCCATGTAACTGTATGACCCCGTTATGTGCCTATCTTACAAATGGCTGATCGGTAAGATTATCCTTGGCAGATACAGCAAAAATGGTACCTAAGCAGTGCTGGCTGCTGGCACTCATGACCAATCATTAACAGTCCTAATAATGGTAACCTCCATAAAAGCTGGTGGCACGGTGGCACAGTGGTTCGCACTGCTGCCTCACTGCGCCAGGGACCTGGGTTCGATTCCTGGCTTGTGTCACTGTACGGAGTTTGCACATTCTCCCCATGTTTGCGTGCGTTTCCTCCGGGTGCTCCGGTTTCCTCCCACAGTCCAAAAGACGTGCTGATTAGGAGCATTGGCCATGCTAAATTCTCCCTCAGTGTACCCGAACAGGCGCCGGAGTGTGGCGATCAGGGGATTTTCACAGTCACTTCACTGCAGTGTTAATGTAAGCCTACTTGTGACACTAATACATCGACTTTAAACTTAAAAGCCGTTGTTCTGCAAACTGTACCAACCAAATATCAAAGGGCAGTTGATCGACTACTTTGTCCCACTCTACTAAAAAGAATCGAACAGACAAACTTTATTCCACACCAGTTGCCGTAGAGCCAGTCTGGAGCCCTGGGCATTGTGAGACTGTGTCCTTGAGGCAATGCCTTCCAAACAGCTTAAATATGAGTAGTATGTTCTTCCATCTGCATTAAAGTGCACAATGTGAGACTTCACATTGAGGTAAGTGTTGCAATGTCACTGCGCTATCCCTGTATTTGGTTCACTGCTGGTTGGTGGTGAAAAAACCCTAGCAGTTCTGGAGCTAGCACAGGCCAGCTTTTATACATGTTAGTGATATAATGTTTGCAAATTAGAATGATTTTGCTTGCTTAATTAGTGTTTTCCCTCTATAAATGCTTCTAACTTTGAGCCCTGTAACCTAAGCTTTATTAATGCTCTATATGGTGCTAACTAGATGTTGCTGTAGATGATTCCTATTGACCATTTTGATATTATTTTGCTCTCTTCTTGCAGGCTTTACCCTACAGTAGCTTGCGATCTCTTCCTGGCTCTCCTTTCTCTCTGAACAGCCTCTACCAGCTCCTGTCTCCTGTTGCTGATCCTGTAGCTTACAGCTGGCGGATTCTCTTCCAATCCCACTCTATTCCTTCCGGTGTATACAAAATGGGGTGCGACATTTTTATTACTGCTACTAACTCTCTCTTGCATGTTACAAATGGTACCATGACTAACAGCGATGCTCTAATAACCAAAGCACAATGCTGTCGACACTGGAAATCTGAAATAGAAGCAGCAACTGCTGGGAACGCATTAAGCAGCTCAGGCAGTGTCGACGGAGAGAGCAACCACCGTACAAAACTTTAGTTAGGCCACTTTTGGGATATTTGATTTGATTTATTATTGTCACATGTATTAGTATACAATGTAAACTATTGTTTCCTGCGCACTATACAAAGCATATCATTCATAGAGAAGGAGAGGGTGCAGAATATACTGTTACAGTTATAACTAGGGTGTGGAGAAAGATCAGCTTAATATAAGGTAGGTCCATTCAAAAGTCTGATGGCAGCAGGGAAGAAGCTGTTTATGGGTCAATTGGTACGTGATCTCAGACCTTTTGTATCTTTTTCCAGATGGAAAAAGATGGAAGAGAGAATGTCCTGGGTGCATGGGGTCCTTGATTATGCTGGCTGCATTTCTGAGGCAGTGGGAAGTGTAGACAGAGTCAATGGATGGGAGGCTGCTTTGCATGATGGACTGGGGTTCGTCACGACCCTTTGTAGTTTCTTGTGGTCTTGGGCAGTACAGGAGCCATACCAAGCTGTGATACAATCAGAAAGTATGCTTTCTGTGGTGCATCTGTAAAAGTTGGTGAGAGTTGTAGCGGACATGCCAAATTTCCTTAGTCTTCTGAGAAAGTAGAGGCATTGGTCGGTTTTCTTAATTATAGTCTTGGCATGGGGGACCAGGACATGTTGGTGATCTGGACACCTAAAAACTTGAAGCTCTCGACCATTTCTACTTCGTCTCCATTGATGTAGACAGAGGCATGTTCACCACTAGGCTTCCTGAAGTCGATGACTATCTCCTTCGTTTTGTTGACAATGAGGGAGAGATTATTGTCTTTGTACCAGTTCACCAGATTCTCTCGCTGTTTAAAATAGCCATACTCCATTCTATTGTGTTGATCGTTTTGTTAGTAACAGGCATTGGTGTCTTTAATGTGGGAATGTTGAATGAGAGGGGTGAACTGTAATCTTCCCTTGGAGCTTGAATTTAAAGGTGCAAAGCCGTGTGCAAAGGCAATCTTGCACCGATGCAGGACTGTGGTTTGATTTATGAACTGGCTTGTTTGTGAATCCTCAAAAAACAAATCTTGCAGTCACTGTGAAGCAGCTATAATGTATAAAACATGGTGACCTGGTGCAGTTTGCACTATCCTCTCTTTGAGTTTTCGGTGTTTTGGTTTAGTTGCAGGATTTAGTGTCAGTGCTTAATGAAAGCGAGCTTGCTTTCCAACTCCAGGAGAATTTACTGGCCTTTTATTCTATTTTACCTCCATGGCTAGTCGTGACATTGGGACCATTTGAGAATCCAGACTATAAATTATTATTGGATTATGTATTCAAAATAGTAAATGCTAAACTGGTTAGAGCAGCAAGATTGATTTTTAAAAATTTTTCCTCCTTCCTGGAATGAAACCTTCTGTGTCTTTTCCACTCCCCGATTTGCAGGACTAGAGCCAGAAACCCAGAAATTAACTCTTTTTTTAACAAGAAATCTCTGAAGTTATGAATGACTTTGGTGTGTATTTGTGATTTTGAAAATATAATTCATAGACTCCTTACAGTGCAGAAGGAGGCCATTTGGTCCATCGAGTCTGCACCAACAACAATCCCACCCAGCCCCTATCCCCGTACCCCCACGTATTTACCCTGCGAGTACCCCTGACACTAAGTGGCAATTTAGCATGGCCAATCCACCTAACCCGCACATCTTTGAAGATTCCTTCAACTTGATGCACCATCTCTTGATGCAGCCAGTCCCTTTTTCAGGTTGCCCTGCTTTATATCTGCAGAAGCACATATTTTATCAACAGGGTGATATTTAATTCTTGCATGAAATCCAATGCCATTCAAACGTAAATCTCTCATTGTTAGTGTTTCCATCTTCCCCCCGCCAGTCCCCTTTCCTTTCAATAATCCTTTTGTCCTCACAGCCTTGCTTTCCTTTCAAGTCTCTGAATAAATTGCGTTCAAAAGTCTGTGCCCGTATTTCCTGTGGTTCCATGTTTGAATTTCTCCAATCAAATTTCCAGTGCTTCAGCTAAAGCAGTCTGACACATTCCGAACCATTGCCACATGTGGACATCCTCTGTGGCTTTACCATGGAGCGCGATTCCTTCTCCATCTTGTTCCAGCAGCTGACATTTTCAAACGCACCATTTTCCTCCATTATCCATATCAGTCAGACTCGTGTCATATTTTCCCATGCATACCCATCCAATGGTCGCCAAAGCATCTCCAGCAATGGCTCCTCTTGCTCTCGCGTTGTTGCCCCTCTTCCCTCAGTCTCCCAAGGAGACGTCTTTCTTTGGCTTCCTCCTCTTGCTCATCTGCAGGCTGGCCCGTGACAACATCTCTCACAGTCATGAAGCCAGGTTTCACCTCTATGTTGACGACAGTCCACCTCCATTGACCTGCCAGTGCTGTCAGCTTGCTCGATCTGGCATACAGTTGTTATTCAGTCACCTTTTTCTCCAGTTGAATGTTGGGAAGACCAACGCCATTGTCTGGTTAGGTGCGTTGGCCATGCTAAATTCTCCCTCAGTGAACAGGTGCCGGAGTGTGGCGACTAGGGGATTTTCACAGTAACTTCATTGCAGTGTTAATGTAAGCCTACTTGTGGCACTAATAAATAAAAAAAATTGTCTTAAGCCGATGCACCTTGGCCTCTGGTTCCATTCCCCAACCCAGCCGCTCGCTCAGATTGACCACTTTCTATTTATTCAGACAGAGCCTCTGATCCCATATTTTCTCCATGACAAAGGCTGCCCCTCACCCCTCCCTCCCCATAACGTTGTCTGCTTGAGTATTCCTGCAAAGAGGTTTTTGTGTTGCACTCATCAGGACAGATTGTAAGAATACCAATAGTAATCAAAACAGTAAAATATACTGCAATGGAAGAGAGTGCTGATTGACTGGCGAGTGGACTCTGATTGGCAGAGGCAGTGCCACGGAGAGTGCACCAGGGAACAGTTAACTGCCAAGCTCTTGTTCAAATTCAAACCAGGCAGGTCGACTTTGGTCAAGGCTTTGTCTTGGTGAATGAACCAATGAATGGCTGCCCCCAAGCTTTCTGTTTAGTTGATAAAGGTGCAGTGTGCTCCTTCTGTCTGCAAGGGACGGCCCTGCGTGTAAAAACATGTTGCTTCTAGCATGCACACGTGAGCCACACTGATAATTTTAAATTGGTTTTCAGTGTAATTCTTAACACAATCAGGATTGTTTAGCAAGTGTCATCCAATCAGCAACTCACCTATTTTTTGCCAGCAATACTCGAGTTCTATACCGCCAAAAGACTAATCACTAGCGTCCGTCTACCTCGACACATCAGTCTTGACTTCTCAAACGCTGTAGTTGCTGATCTTCCTTTTCTTGTACTTGCCATCGATTTCTGCTTATCCAAAACTCTAGCCTGTATCTGATCCCACTCTAACCTACCTCACCCGTCAACTGGCTTCACTTTGAGTTGATTTGATTTATTATTGTCACGTGTATCAGTATGCAGTGAAAAGTATTGTTTCTTGCGCTACACAGAGCATACCGTTCATAGAGAAGGAAACGAGAGAGTGCAGAATGTAGCATTACAGTTATAGCTAAGGTGTAGAGAAAGATCAACTTAATGCAAGGTAGGTCCATTCAAAAGTCTGATGGCGGCAGGGAAGAAGCTGATCTTAAGTTGGTTGGCACGTGACCTCAGACTTTTGTATCTTTTTCCCGAAGGCAGAAGGTTGAGGAGAGAATGTCCGCGGTGCGTGGGGTCCTTAATTATGCTGGCTGCTTTGCCGAGGCAGCGGGAAGTGTAGACGGAGTGAATGGATGGGAGGCTGGTTTGCGTGATGGATTGGGCTACATTTACAACCTTTTGTAGTTTCTTGCGGTCTTGGGCAGAGCAGGAGCCATACCAAGCTGTGATACAACCAGAAAGATATTCTGATATATGTTGGATCTCAGTCCCCTAATATCACACATTTAATATATTTTTTAAAAATTTGGTTGATATATTTTCATGACCTTGCCCTCCCTATTTAAGGAATTTGTTCCAACTATACAACCTCCTCCTCCAATTCTGAGTCTGAATTCTCTGACTCTGGGCCTTTGTCTGCTCACCCCCGCCCTGTGCTCTCACTTTGGTGGCTGTTTCCTTCAGGCTCTTTGCTTTGAAATTTCCTCCATAAACCTCTTCTGTCATCCCTTTGCAAGATCGTCCTTCAAAACTGACCTGTTGCCACCCTCCCTCCCCCTGCCCCCCCCACAGACACACAGACACACACACACACACACACACACACACACACACACACACACACACACAGTATGAATCCACATTTCATTATTCTACCTGATGGTCTCTGTGCAGTGCCTCGGGATCACCACTTGTCCAAAAAGATTAGAAACTGAGCTTGCCAGATTTTGTCGCTGAGGATTTAGTAATTGATGCAAAGCTTTTAGATGTTATGCTGAGCAGTGCTGAACAACAGGCTGTTCCTTTATGATGCTCTCATTTTTGATTTGAAGCCTTTAATACCCTCTATTGCACAAGGAGACATGAATTATTATGAACAAGCGCCAAAGTGCTGAAGCAATCTTCCTGAACATGCACTCCAGCAATTGGGAATAAAGCTTGCTGTGCATGATCTGTTTAAGCAGGCCTCAAATCCAAATGCTGTACAGGGCTATGTGAGTGTATCTCTGATGTTCTCTTGGCTCTTTTAAAAGCAATCAATGCGGTTATTGTACTTGGACAATTTAAAAAAAAAACTCTCAGAAACACTTACAAATAGTTCTGACTAGTCGATCCTCCGGGGCTAATTGTTAAACTTCCCAACATAACTTGGTAATTTATGGGTCTCCTTGTCTGATAAATATTTGTTGGAAATTATTAAAGCCCGGTTTGGTGATGGGATCAGTTCGGTCGATTGCCTTGTGACGAGTCAAGTTGTCTCAACAATTACAAGCTAAATTTGTCTGTTTGCGATTGTAAAGAAACGTGGCTTTTCTCTCTCAAAATCCAATGCAGCCCATCCAATGGTAAATGAAGTGAAAGGAAGCACTGATCAGTAGAAACATTTAATATCATCTTACATTGCTTTGAGTGGGGGAGGTTCGGTTAGCTCAGTTGACTAGGTGGCTGTTTTGTGACGCAGAGCGATGCCAACAGCGCGGGTTAAATTCCCGTATCTCCTGAGGTTATTCATGAAGGCTCTGCCTTCTCAACCTCGCCCCTCACCTGAGATGTGGTGATTATAGAACCCTACAATGCAGAAGAAGGCCATTAGGCCCATCAAGTCTGCACTGACCACAACCCCAATCCAGGCCCTATCCCCTTAACCCCACATATTTACCCTGCTAATCCCCCTGACCCTAATGGGCAACTTAACATGGCCAATCCAACCTAATTTGCACATCTTTGGACTGTGGGAGGAAACCGGAGCACCCGGAGGAAACCCATGCAGACACGGGGATAACGTGCAATCTCCACATAGCCACCCGAGGCTGGAATTGAACCCAGGTTCCTGGTGCTGTGAACCGCTGTGCTAACCACTGTGCCACCCAATCCTCAGGTTAAATCACCAACAGTCAGCTCCCCCCCTCAAAAGGGGGGATGAGCCTATGGTCATCTGAGCGACTTTATTGCTTTGAGCTTTTTTTTGTTAAAATTCCATATTTTTTTATTTAATTATACTCAACTGCTTGCATTTGTCTATTAGCACTCGTGATTACTTGTAAAGACTTGCTATTCAGCCGGCCTACACTGTCTATACTTAACCTTTGACACTCTTGATTACTTGTTAGTCTTGGGCTATCGTCACTCCACCTGTATATTCTGTGCCTCCATTTCAATTTTGATTTGATTCATTATTGTCACATTTATTAGCATACGGTGAAAAATATTGTTGCTTGCGCGCTATACAGACAGAGCATACTGTTCATAGAGAAGGAAACGAGAGCGCGCAGAATCTAGTGTTACAGTCGTAGCTAGGGTGTTGAGACAAAGGAACAGCGCTCGAAAGCTTGTGATTACAAATAAACCTGTTGGACTATAACCTGGCGTCATGTGACCTCTCATCTTGTCCACCCTAGTCCAATACCAGCATCTCCATATATTTTTTTCCAGTTGTGCGTTGAATATAACGAAGTATTTAATTTCAGAATTCACTGTGGGATCAGTCACCACAAGCTTTTAGTTGTGCAAGCTTGAGTTGAAGAAAATAGATAAATATGTGGTGTTACTTCAACCTGTATTTTCTTTTTATTAATAAAATCGATTGGAATAGGATTACTTCTGGATGTGGAGGTTTATTACTTTAAGCACCATTCCATGTTCATACGTTGGGACATCCTGTCTGTGCTCCAGTTTCCCCCCCTCCCAATACTCTGTTTTTTGGAGTGAATGATTCTCAGGAGGTCTCTGTTGATAGTGGAGCCCAGCAAGAAGCTTTATCCCATTAATAAAAGCAAATTACGGTGGATGCTGGAATCTGAAACCAAAAGAGAAAATACTGGAAAATCGCAGCAGGTCTGGCAGCATCTGTAAGGAGAGAAAATAGCTGTCGTTTCGAGTCCAGATGACCCTTTATCAAAGCTCTGACAAAGGGTCGTCTGGCCTCGAAATGTCAGCTGTTTCCTCTCCTTACTGATGCTGCCAGACCTGCTGAGACTTTCCAGCCCCAGCATTTTCTCTCTTAGTTTTATCCCATTGTGCATCGACCGAATGAGAGGTAGAAATAATTGCTTTGAGGTGGTTAAGTGCGCAGATGGAAGACCATATGGGTACGTCAGCACAGTCTGAATGTCAAACGGATGAACAGACCGCTGACTGATGCGAGATGTCTTAACGAAGAAATGCAACATTAATAGTTGTAAATATACAACATTTCTTGTGGCTAAACATTTGTTAAACGTCGGTCGTAAGGTGGTTTCTTGTCGAGGCAAATGATTGATGCAGAATATCATTAACGCTAGCAATTGAACAACAGGCAGTGCATAAAATTTGAGAGGTTTGGATTGATCTCACTGCAGTGAGTTATGGTGAACAGTAAATTTGGTTTCTATCTCTGCTCAATAGCAACGTTGCATTAGACATTCCAGATAAGAAACTGAACACAAGTTCTCTAGGAGGTGAATATCCCTCTGTTTGGGCATGAACTTTTATTACTATGTGTGTGTGAGTTTAGTAGAGAAACTTGACTGGCTGCATTCCTACCTCCTGAGCTGGCTGATTATAGGTTCGAACCCCACTCCAAGCAGACCCTGAATATTGGGTTGACATCCAGTGGGCACCTTGGTCCGATAGGAGTTGAGTGACGCCTCTATCTCTCTCCTCCACTGTAGCTAGGCAAGCCCACCTGAGCTGTGCTAGCGACCTGTCTGTGTAAAAGCAGAAGTGAGACATTGATGGGGAAATAACCCAGAACACGATCTACTGTAAGCACTGTGGCTGCTGCTTGGGTTGAAGGAGGAAGAAGAGGGACATGTATGTGGGGCTTGGGTTCGCACTTTGTTTTATAATGTTCCTGTGAAGTATCTTGGAATGTTTCATTATGTAAAAGGCGCTATATAAATATACGTTAGTTGCAGGCACAGATATTAGTCAAACTATCTTGAGTTATTTTATTCATTCTGGAGATGTGGGCATTGCTGGCAGTTGGCCAGCGTTTATTGGCCATTGTTAATTGTCCTTGAGAAGGGGTAGTGAGACATGTGCACCATATCTGCTGCCACCCAGGTACACGCGCTGTGTTGTTAGAGTCATAGGGCGGGATTTTCCGTCCTCGTCCGCCCTGAAACTGGAAAATCCCGCCCGAAGTCAATGGACCTTTTCATGGCCCACCCCTCACCCGCTCTGATTCCTGTGGTGGGCACCCCATAGAGTTTTACAGCACAGAAAAATGCCCTTCGGCCCATCACGTCTGTGTCAGCCATCAAGCACCTATCCTAATCCCATTTTCCAGCACTTGGTCCATAGCCTTGTATGCTGTGGCATTTCAAGTGCTCATCTAAATGCTTCTTAAATGTTATGAGGGTTCCCGCCACCACCATCTTTTCAGCCAGCCCTCTGGCGCCTCTCGTGTGGCCAGAGAGAACTTGATAATTAGTGCCAGTTAAAGAAGGAGTTTCTTGATTTTGACCCAACGACACTGAGGGAATAGCCATATATTTCCAAGTCGGGATGGTGTGTGTCTTAGACGGGAACTTGCTCTGTTCTCATGCATCTACTTGTCCTCCAAGGTGATAGAGGTCGTGGCTTTGGAAGGTGCTGTCAAAGCAGCCTTGGTGGGTTGCTTCAGTGCACCTTGTAGGTGGTACACAATGCTGTCACTGCGCATCAGTTGTGGAGGGGGTGAATGTTTAAGTTGGTGGATGGGATGTCAGTCAAATGGGCTGCTTTGCCCAGGTTCTTGAGTCACTTTGGAGCTGCATGTACCCGGGCAAGGGGAGAGTATTCATCACACTCCTGACTTGTGTCTTGTCCATGATAGACAGGCTCTGTGTGTGTGTTGCTGTCAGGTCTGATTTGTGTTGTTGCCTGTTGGAACTTTGTTCTGCCAGCTCACCAAAGTAGATTAGACCATTCCCCGCATGTAATTCAAGATTGTTGCACCAACTCAAAGCTTTGGCTGACTTGAATGTTCCTATCCGCAGGTGGTGGTGGAGCTGGGACAATTTGAAAAGAAGAAAGTGAAAAGTGAGAGTGTGCGCAGAGACGGACTGAAGGCCTGGGATCATGTGAAGGAAACAAATAGTTTACTAAACAACAAGAAGAAATCTTCAAATGTGGACTTCCAACATCCCATTATTATCTGGTGGTCACCACTGACTGGTGAATTGGGCCGATTAGGCCAGTGTGGAGCAGACACCTGTTACTTTACCATAAACAGGACTTACCAAGATCATCACATGACACGAGCATTCCTCTTTTATGGTGAGTTATCATTGAATTCCTAGTTGAACTTGAGGTGTGTGTATATGTATGTGTGTGTAGATATATATGAAAAACTGTACATGAACAGAGAGACTTAAGTATAGGATATAGGGGCTGATGTACATTGAAATAGAAATTAACAGCATGGTCTCTCATGTCCACGCTAACCAACAAAGCACAATCCAGCCCAATCCCACCTTCCAGGTCTTGGCCAAATAGTCTTTTCGGTTAGGGCACTTGAAGTGCATATCCAAATACCTATCAAATGTTACGAGAGTTGCCAGATTGCCTGGTGGGGTGGCACAGTGGTTAGCACTGCTGTTTCACAGCACCAGGGACCTGGGTTTGATTCCCGGCTTGGGTCGCTGTCTGTGTGGAGTCTGCACGTTCTCCCCGTGTCTGTGTGGGTTTCCTCTGGGGTGCTCCAGTTTCCACCCACAGTCCAAAAGACGTGTTGGTTAGGTGCATTGGCCGTGCTAAATTCTTCCTCGGTGTACCCGAACAGGTGCTGGAGTGTGGTGGCGAGGGGATTTTCACAGTAACCTCATTGCAGTTTGAATGTAAGCCTACTTGTGACACTACTAAATAAACTTTACCACCCTTTCTGAAACATCCAGATCCTAACTACGCTCTGGGTAAAAGAATGTCCCCTCAAATCTCCTGTGAACCTCTTGCCTTTTCACCTAAATCTATGCTGCCTTGTCAATGGACCTTCAACCAAAGGAGATATTACCTCCCGATCCATTATATCTAGATTCTTCATAATTTCAAGCACCTCAATTAAACCTCCCCTCCTCTGTTCCAAAGGAAACAGCCCGATCCTATCCAGGCTTTCCTCATCACTAAAGTTTTCCAGTTCAAGCAGCAGACTTGTAAATTCCCTCTGGGCAGCCGATTTATTAACACCTGTCTTGTATCCCATCAAAGTTGAATTTCACCACCCGAGACCTTTGAAGAGTTGAACGAGCCATGATGAAGCAGTGTGGTTCTGAGTATTGAACTTAAAGACAAGGACATCCTATTAGATTTATGCTGGATGTTGGTTATAATCGGGGCATTGTGAGGGCTTTAGTGAGTGCCATCATTCGAGCCATGGAATGGGTACAGCAAAAATCCAGTAGGGTGATAACAGGAAGGAGAAGGCCGAGTTATGACGGAAGGTTTGGAAAAATGGGGGCGTTTTATCCCTGGAGAAAAAGATTAAAAGGGAATCAAATAGACATTCAAAATGGTTCGGACACCTTGTGAAATATCCCAACATCAAAGTCATTCCTTGTTCACTTCACTGATTCCAGAGATGAGGGGTTTGTCGTATGAAGAGGGATTGAACAGTTTATGCCGATACTGTCTGGAATTTAGAAGAATGAGGGGAGATCAAATTGAGGTATTCAAGATGATAAAAGGTACGGATAAAGTAGAAGTGGAGCGGATGCTTCCTCTTGTGGGGCATTCTAGAATGAGAGGACATAATCTTAGGATAAGGGGCAGCAAATTTAAAACAGAGTTGAGGAGAAACTACTTCTCCCAAAGGGTTGCCAATCTGTGGAATCCACTACCCCAAAGTGCGGTGGATGCGAGTAAATTTAAGGAGGAGTTAGACAGATTTTTAATTGGTAATGGGTTGAAGGGTTACGGGGCGAAGGCAGGAAAATGGGGATGAGGAGCATATCAGCCATGATCGAATGGGGGAGCAGACTTGATGGGCCGAATGGCCTAATTCTGTTCCTATATTTTATGAACTAATGAGCTTTCTAAAAGTACAAGCTGTCGTTAAACAGTGTGAGTTTACTGATTAGCTAATGGAGGGTCAAACTTAGACGATCATTGAGAAACTGCAAAGGGAAGCAGGAACTTTTATTCATAGACGGTTATTAAACATGCAATGCTTTATAATTAATTTTAAGCCTGCGATTGATGGATCTTGCTAGCCAAATATGATCTGTATCTCATCTCCATTCACCCGCCTTGGCTCCGGATCACCTAATACCCTTGGCTTGCAAGGAAATCTCATTGATCTTATGAAATGGCATTAAGGGGCACGAGAGACTGAATGCTCCCATGTTTCTTTGTAACAGACATCTGGAGGATGCGACTAACATAATGTAGAAGGGAATTGAACAGGAATTTGAGAATGAATATAACAGGATACAGGAAAAGAATTGGGGAATGAAATTAGAGTAAATACAGTTAACTCCATCTTCCTGCCTTCCGCTGAGAATGAATGATATCTGCCTGTACTATAATAAGACGTCTCTGCTAAAAATGGTTGTAGCTGCTGTTTGTTGGATATCATTCATTAATTGTATATGCTGCTAAGTGAGTAGTTGAGTAAACGTCCTGCTGGAATTCATTGATAAAACATATATTTGGGGCAGAAATGCTCACCAACCTAGTAAGAACAATCTTGAGTCCGATTGATGGGTAACAGAAAAGAGGCTGCCAGGTGTGCAGGTGCATTGGCCATGCTAAATCACCCCTTAGTGTCCCAGGATGCATAAATTAGAGGGATTAGTGGGGTAAATGTGTGTGATTACTGGGATAGGGCCAGGGTGGGATTGTTGTCTTGACTTGATGGGCCGAATGGCCTCCTTCTGCACTGTAGGGTTGCTATGTTTCTATAACTAGTTGGCCTAGCTTGTGTGAGCTGTGGATATGGTTGTACTCCCTATTCTGTGGGAAGGTTTATTTAAACCCTGTAGGGTGATTGGAAGCATTGGTTACAACATGGTCGGGTGCAAGGGGAGGCGATGGCCTAGTGGTATTATCGCTCGACTATTAATCCAGAAATTTGGCTAATGTTCTGGGGACCTGGGTTCCTATCCCACCACGGCAGCTGATGGAATTTGAATTCAATAAAAAAAATCTGCAATTAAGAATCTACTGATGACCATGAAACCACCTTCAATTGTCAGAAAAACCCATCTGGTTTGCTAGTGTTCTTTAGAACATAGAACATTACAGCGCAGTACAGGTCCTTCGGCCCTCGATGTTGCGCTGACCTGTGAAACCAATCTAAAGCCCATCTAACCTACACTATTCCAATATCATCCATATGTTTATCCAATGACCATTTAAATGCCCTTAATGTTGGCGAGTCCACGACTGTTGCAGGCAGGGCATTCCACACCCTTACTACTCTCTGAGTAAAGAACCTACTTCTGACATCTGTCCTATATCTATCACCCCTCAATTTAAAGCTATGTCCCCTCGTGCTAGCCATCACTATCCGAGGAAAAAGGCTCTCACTGTCCACCCTATCTAATCCTCTGATCATCTTGTATTCCTCTATTAAGTCACCTCTTAACCTTCTTCTCTCTAACGAAAACAGCCTCAAGTCCCTCAACCTTTCCTCATAAGACCTTCCCACCATACCAGACAGCATCCTGGTAAATCTCCTCTGCACCCTTTCCAATGCTTCCACATCCTTCCTATAATGTGGCTACCAGAACTGTACACAATACTCCAAGTGCGGCCGCACCAGAGTTTAGTACAGCTGCAACATGACCTCATGGCTCTGAAACTCAATCCCTCTACCAATAAAAACTAACACACCGTACGCCTTCTTAACAACTCTATCAACCTGGGTGCCAACTTTTGGGGATCTATGCACATGGACACCGAGATCTCTCTGCTCATCCACACTACCAAGTATCTTACCATTAGCCCAGTACTCTGTATTCCTGTTACTCCTTCCAAAGTGAATCACCTCATACTTTTTTCCGCATTAAACTCCATTTGCCACCTCTCAGCCCAGCTCTGCAGCTTATCTATGTCCCTCTGTAACCTGCAACATCCTTCCGCACTGTCCACAAGTCTACCGACTTTAGTGTCATCCGCAAATTTACTAACCCATCCTTTTACGCCCTCATCCAGGTCATTTATAAAAATGACAAACAGCAGTGGCCCCAAAACAGATCCTTGCGGTACACCACTAGTAACTGAACTTCAGGATGAACATTTCCCATCAACCACCACCCTCTGTCTTCTTACAGCTAGCCAATTTCTGATCCAAACCACTAAATCACCCTCAATCCCATGCCTCCATATCTTCTGCAAAAGCTTACCGTGGGGAATCTTATCAAACGCTTTACTGAAATCCATATACACCACATCAACTGCTTTACCCTCATCCACCTCTTTGGTCACCTTCTCAAATAACTCAATAAGGTTTGTGAGGCACGACCTACCCTTCACAAAACCGTGTTGACTATCCCTAATCAAATGATTCCTTTCTAGGTGATTATAAATCCTATCTCTTATAATCCTTTCCAAAACTTTGCCCACAACAGAAGTAAGGCTCACTGGTCTATAATTACTAGGGTTGTCTCAACTCCCCTTCTTGAACAAGGGGACTACATTTGCTATCCTCCAGTCTTCTGGCACTATTCCTGTAGACAATGACGACCTAAAGATCAAAGCCAAAGGCTCTGCAATATCCTCAGCCTCCCAGAGATTCCTAGGATAAATCCCATCCGGCCCAGGGGACTTATCTATTTTCACACTTTCCAGAATTGCTAACACCTCTTCCTTATGAACCTCAATCCCATCTAGTCTAATAGCCTGTATCTCAGTATTCTCCTCGACAACATTGTCTTTTTCCTGTGTGAATAGTGACAAAAAATATTCATTTAGCGCCTCTCCCATCTCTTCGGACTCCACGCACAACTTCCCACTACTGTCCTTGACTGGCCCTAATCTTACCCTAGTCATTGTTTTATTCCTGACATACCTATAGAAAGCTTTAGAGTTTTCCTTGATCCTACCTGCCAAAGACTTCTCATGTCCCCTCCTGGCTCTTCTTAGCTCTCTCTTTAGGTCCTTCCTGGCTAACTTGTAACTCTCAAGCGCCCTAACTGAGCCTTCACGTCTCATCTTTACATAAGTCTCCTTCTTCCTCTTCACAAGAGATTCAACTTCTTTAGTAAACCACGGTTCCCTCGCTCGACCACTTCCTCCCTGCCTAACAGGTACATACTTATCAAGGACACGCAGTAGCTGTTCCTTGAACAAGCTCCACATTTCAATTGTGCCCATCCCCTGCAATTTCCTTCCACATCCTATGCCACCTAAATATCGCCTAATCGCATCATAATTTCCTTTCCCCCAGCTATAACTCTTGCCCTGCGGTATATACCTATCCCTTTCCATCGCTTAAGTAAATGTAACCGAATTGTGGTCACTATCACCAAAGTGTTCACCTACCTCCAAATCTAACACCTGGCCTGGTTCATTACCCAGTACCAAATCCAATGTGGCCTCGCCTCTTGTTGGCCTATCTACATACTGTGTCAGGAAACCCTCCTGCACACATTGAACAAAAACTGGCCCCTCCAAAGTACTCGAACTATAGCTTTTCCAGTCAATATTTGTAAAGTTAAAGTCCCCCATAACAACTACCCTGTTACTTTCGCTCCTATCCAGAATCATCTTTGCAATCCTTTCCTCTACATCTCTGGAACTTTTCGGAGGCCTATAGAAAACCCCCAACATGGTGACCTCTCCTTTCCTGTTTCTAACCTCAGCCCATACTACCTCAGTACACGAGTCCTCATCAAACGTCCTTTCTGCCACCGTAATACTGTCCTTGACTAACAATGCCACACCTCCCCCTCTTTTACCACCTTCCCTGATCTTACTGAAACATCTAAACCCCAGAACCTGCAACAACCATTCCTGTCCCTGCTCTATCCATGTCTCCGAAATGGCCACAACATCGAAGTCCCAGGTACCAACCCATGCTGCAAGTTTGCCCACCTTATTCCGGATGCTCCTGGCGTTGAAGTATACACACTTCAAACCACCTTCCTGCCTGCCAGTACACTCCTGCGACCTTGAAACCTTATTCATGGCCTCACTACTCTCACCCTCCTGTACACTGGAGCTACAATTCAGGTTCCCATCCCCCTGCTGAATTAGTTTAAACCCTCCCGAAGAGCATTAGCAAATTTAACCCCCCAGGATATTGGTACCCCTCTGGTTCAGGTGTAGACCACCCCGTTTGTAGAGGTCCCACCTACCCCACAATGACCCCCAATTATCCAGGTATCTGAATCCCTCCCTCCTGCACCATCCCTGTAGCCACGTGTTCAACTGCTCTCTCTCCCTACTCCTCTCCTCGCTAGCACATGGCATGGGTAACAAACCAGAGATAACAACTCTGTTTGTTCTAGCTCTAAGCTTCCACCCTAACTCCCTGAATTTCTGCCTTACATCCCCATCCCTTTCCTAGCTCTGTCTTTGGTGCCTATGTGGACCACGACCTGGGGCTGGTCCCCCTCCCCCTTAAGGATCCCGAAAACACGATCCAAGACATCACTGACCCTGGCACCTGGGAGGCAACATACCAACTGCGAGTCCCTCTCGCACCCACAGAATCTCCTATCTGTCCCCCTAACTATGGATCCCCCAATGACTAATGCTCTTCTCCCCCCCCCCCCCCCCCCCCCCAATCCTTTCCCTTCTGAGCAACAGGGGCAGACTCTGTGCCAGAGACCTGTACCCCATGGCTTACCCCTGGTAAGTCATCCACCGCAACAGTATCCAAAACGGTATACTTGTTATACAGAGGAACGGCCACAGGGGATCGCTGCACTGACTGCTTCTTACCCCTTCTAACAGTCATCCAAGTATCTTCATTTCTAGGAGTAACTACCTCCCTGTAGCTTTTATCGACAACTGTCTCTGCCTCCTGAATGATCCTGAGTTCATCCAGTTCCAGCTCCAGATCCCTAACACGGTCTTCAAGGAGCTGGAATTGGGTGCACTTCTTGCCGGTGTACTCAGCTGGGTCTCTAATGGTGTCCCTCACCTCATACATCCCACAGGAGGAACATTGCTCTGTCTGCACTGCCATCCCTGCTAACTTCCCTTACTAAGAAACAAAAGAGAAAAGAAGGGAAAGAAATCTGCCGTCCTTACTTAGTCTGGCCTGTGACTCCAGAGCCACAGCAATGTGGTTGACTCTCAATGAATGAGGGCAACTTAGGATGGGCAATAAATGCTGGCCAGCCTGTGATGCCCATGTCCCATGAATGAATCAAAAAAAATACATGTGGTTACGGGGATGGGACCTGGGTAGGATGCTCTGTTGGAGAGTTGGTGCAGACTCGAGGGTCTCCTTCTACACCACAAGGACTCTGTGATTCTCAGCCTTGTCCCTCACCTTTGGTGTGGGGATCCTCAGATTAAATCACCATCAGCCAGCTCTCCCCCTCAAAGGGGAGAGCAGCCTATGGCCATCTGGGACTGTGGCGAAATTATCTTTTTATCTTTTACCTTGCAACAAGAAGTCCATGCGGCTATGCTTAAAGGATTGCGTGAAGGTGGCTTTATTAAAAAAACCCTCCTAAAGATTCACCCTCCTGAAGAAGAGATCCTGTTAGCACCAGGAAAAGTTTGAGACTTTAAACTGAAGGCAACGTATCTCCAGAGAACGTGGTGTAATGTATAAAGTAGCATGGGATTTTTTGTTTGTGTTAGGAAGTTGCTAGGGATCCCTAGTTTAGTGTACAAGTTGCCTACTGAGTAATATTTAGTCTATGTTGATTTTAGTGTGTTTGTTACAGTAAAAGTCTTAAACTTTTCGCGATCCTTTGAATCGGTTTCTGGGAAATTCAGATCTTTTAAAAGTTATCAGTATCTACAAGGATCATAGAATAAGAGACTGCACAGAAAAACTTTAAAAGGTACATTACATTCAAGCGTACAAGCCATGCACAACTAAAAGGATTTCTAAGGTACCCAGTAAATATTTGCATCTCAACATACTGTTGCCAATGGCTTCTCAAACTGATCAGTCATATATAAACAGATTCTTCTATCCAGCAGCAATTATTTATTGTGTTTTACCTCATTACGAACCAATAATGGTCTGTCGCAGCACAGAGACGGACAGTCTGTTACATCCTGTAAAGCTCATGTATTCATTTGCAACCTTGAATTAGAAACATACCGTGAAATATATCAGGTCAATTTCTTTTGGATTGTTTTAATACAATGAATGCGGTTTTAAAAACTAGGCTTCTGTGATCTATTGACAGCTTCTGAATCAGAGCATAAATGGGTCTTTTTATTGATTCACTCATGGGATGTGGGCGCCTCTGGCTAGCCAGCATTTATTGCCCATCCCTAAATGCCCTTGCGAACGTGGTGGTGAGCTGCCTTCCCGAATTGCTGTAGTCTGTGTGGTGCAGGTGCACCCATTGTGCTGTTAGAAAGGGAGTTCCAGGATTTCGACCCAACAGAGGTGATGTATTTCCAAGTCTGGATGATGTGAGCTTGAAGGGCAACTTGCAAGTTGTGGTGTTCATGTATAACTTGTCCTTTTGAGATGGTAGAGGTTGGAGTTTGGAAGGTGCTGTCTAAGGAGTCTTGTTGAGTTTCTGCTGTGCTTTCTGTAGCTGATACACACTGTTGTTACTACTGTGTTGGTGGTGGAAGAAGTGCCAGTGAAGTGGGCTGCTTTGTCCTGGTTGGTATTCAGCTACATGGTGTTGTTGGAGCTGCACCCACCCTGGCAATTGTAGAGTATTCCCATCACGCTCCTGATTTGCACCTTGTAGTTGGTGGACAGGCTTTGGGATGCCAGGAGGGGAGTTACATGTTCTGGAATCCCAGCCTCTGACCTGTTCCTGTAGCCACAGGATTTAATAGGATTTAATTCCGGTTTCCTCCCACTGTCCAAAGATGTGCGGGTTAGGTTGATTGACCATGCTAAATTAACCTTAGTATCAGGGGAATTAGCAGGATGAATGAGGGTCATGGGAATAGGGCCTGGGTGAGATTGTGGTCAGTACAGACTTGATGGGATGAATGTCCTCCTCCTGTACTGTAGGGATTCTATGGTTATATGTTGAGTAGAGATGGTTAGATTCTCCCTTGTTGGCGATGATCATTGCCTGGAACTTGTGTGGCTCGAATGTTATTTGCCATTTGTCAGCCCAAACCTGGATATTGTCCATGCCTCGCTGCGTGTGGACACTGACTGCTTCGGTATCTGAGGTTTTGTGAGGATGCTGAACACGCCTCTACTTTCTCAGAAGACTAAGGAAATTTGGCATGTCAGCTACGACTCTCACCAACTTTTACAGATGCACCATAGAAAGCATTCTTTCTGGTTGTATCATAGCTTGGTATGGTTCCTGCTCCGCCCAAGACCGCAAGGAACTATAAAAAGTCATGAATGTAGCCCAATCCATCACGCAAACCAGCCTCCCATCCATTGACTCTGTCTACACTTCCTGCTGCCTCGGCAAAGCAGCCAGCACAATTAAGGACTCCACGCACACCGGACATTCTCTCTTCCATCGGGAAAAGGATACAAAAGTCTGAGGTCATGTAGCAACTGACTCAAGAACTGCTTCTTCCCTGCTGCTGTCAGACTTTTGAATGGACCTACTTTGCATTGAGTTGATCTTTGTCTGCACCCTAGCTATGACTGTAACACTGCATTCTGTACTCTCTCATTTCCTTCTCTATGAACAGTATGCTTTGTCTGTATAGTGCGCAAGAAACAATACTTTTCACTGCTAATACAGTGGAGTCACAGGTGGACAGAGTGGTGAAGAAGGCATTCGGCATGCTTGGTTTCATCGGTCAGAACATTGAATACAGGAGTTGGGACGTCTTGTTGAAGTTGTACAAGACATTGGTAAGGCCATACTTGGAATACTGTGTGCAATTCTGGTCACCCTATTATCGAAAGGATATTATTAAACTAGAAAGTGTGCAGAAAAGATTTACTAGGATGCTACCGGGACTTGATGGATTGAGTTATAATGAGAGGCTGAATAGACTGGGACTTTTCTCTCTGGAGCGTAGGAGGCTGAAGGGTGACCTTATAGAGGTCCATAAAATAATGAGGGGCATAGACAAGGTAGATAGTCAATATCTTTCCCCAAAGGTAGGGGAGTCTAAAACTAGAGGGCATAGGTTTAAGGTGAGAGGGGAGAGATACAAAAGTGTCCAGAGGGGCAATTTTTTCACACACAGGGTGGTGAGTGTCTGGAACAAGCTGCCAGAGGTAGTAGTAGAGGCGGGTACAATTTTATATTTAAAAGCATTTAGATAGTTACATGGGTACGATGGGTATAGAGGGATATGGGCCAAATGAGGGCAATTGGGATTAGCTTAGGGCTTTTAAAAAAAGAAGGGCGGCATGGACCAGTTGGGCCGAAGGGCCTGTTTCCATGCTGTAAACCTCTATGACTCTATGTGACAATAATAAATCAAATCAAAATCAAATCATTGTGCAATCATTAGCCAACTTCTGGCCTGATGATGGAGGAAAGATCATTGGAGCAGTTGAAATGGTTGGGCCTAGGACATTACCCTGAGGAACTCCTGACCCATGATTAAGTTGATTGATCTCCAACAACCACAGCCATTTGATTATAAGCAGCGGCAATTTTTCCCACCAGCTCCCATTTTTGCTTTTGCGAGGGCTCCTTGATGCCACACTTGGTCAAATTACACCTTGATGTCAACAGCAGCCACTCTCATTTACCCTCACCTCATGAGTTCAGCTCTTTTGTCCACATTTGGACCAAGGCTGCATTTTAGTTGTTCACAGAATATAAACGTACGCTGCTTTATTTCAAGCAATTGGAAAGTGAGTTGCTTTCTTACTATCGGCCTGCTTTAGTATTTTACATTAGATGGAAGCATTTTTGGATTTTAATAAAATTGCTTCATGAGAAGCGGCACGGTAGCACAGTGGTTAGCACTGCTGCTTCACAGCTCCAGGGTCCCGGGTTCGATTCCCGGCTCGGGTCACTGTCTGTGTGGAGTTTGCACATTCTCCTCGTGTCTGCGTGGGTTTCCTCTGGGTGCTCCGGTTTCCTCCCACAGTCCAAAGATGTGCGGGTTAGGTTGATTGGCCAGGTTAAAAAAATTGCCCCTTAGAGTCCTGGGATGTGTAGGTTAGAGGGATTAGCGGGTAAAATATGTGGGGGTAGGGCCTGGGTGGGATTGCGGTCGGTGCAGACTCGATGGGCCGAATGGCCTCCTTCTGCACTGTAGGGTTTCTATGATTCTATGATTTCTATGAGATGAGGGTGATGTTGGCAGCATCTTATGCCTATTGCTTGAACTGAAACTAGGAAATTTTGAGGGCAATTGGAAGTCAACCACGGTACAAGAATGAAGAAGAAAGGAAAACACGCCAAACCAGGACCACGGCGCAGCTGTAATGGAGAGAAACCTAGGCTGAAATTCTAACACAAATGTTGAATTCTTATACAGCAGTCAACACTAACCCCAACCTCCCTGTCTTGCCCCAAGAAATCTTCAGTTCAGGCAGTTTGTTCCATTGTCAAAAATGAAATTTTAGCCTTCCTTTTAGGGAAGTGTTTCTGCTCTGAACCAGTCATTCATTCTGCTGATGAAATGTGCAAGGTATGTCATAGGTTCTTGATTAATAAGGGGGTCAGAGGTTATGGGGAAAAGGCAGGAGAATGGGGGTGAGAAAAATATCAGCCATGATTGAATGGCGGAGCAGACTCGATGGGCCGAGTGGCCTAATTCTGCTCCTATGTCTTATGGTCTTCCAATGTTATCACCAGATCTGTTGGAGCAAAGCGGCAGCAGTCCAGAATCCCGTCGTACACAATCTCGACGAACAACATTTGCAATCTTGGGCTAACATCTGATGGGTTGCCTGCTTACAGTGAATATGGATGGCTCCGTCCCTTCCCCCGCGGCCATCACCTTCAGTGTTCAGGTTGTGCCAGCCCCTTCTGCCACACAGGATTAAAAGCACCCCGTGGACTGGTATAATAAAGAAAGATAATGCTGGAAATGCTCAGCAGATCAGGCAGCACCTGTGGAGAGGGAAACAGCATTAACATTTCTGGTCAATTACCTTTCATTGAATCCCCTGACTGGTGTAATGATGGCAATGGCCTGGGAAGGACCCTTCACATTATGGCTTGGCAAATGTTAAATTAGTCTGTGAATCCTTAGGGAAGAGTGCGTAGCTATGAAAACGCCAACAACTAGGCTTCCAACACTGACACGGATGCCCATCATGTCTCTATGAAAGACTTATCCAATTAGTCCCACTCCCCGTAGCCTTAATCTTTCCTTTGCAATACCTTTTAGAATCTATTGCTATTGAATCTGCTTTCAGATATTTATGTCTCATTCGTTCAGGGTGTTATTTATTCCAGTTACAACATCCTGTTCCTGATAAGGAAAAAAGTAAAACAAATTTCCATTATCCCGGGATTTTCAAAATTTATGGATTGCAGGGTTGCAGTTCAAATCCATTCATTACTGCCTGATTTCAAGTAGCTGATCTGATGTGTTTTTATAGCTCTGCTTTAGGTTTAACCTGCGATGAATAAACTTCAAAACCTCAACCTGCAGAACTCCAATCTGCTGATTAATAAAATAGGGTGGGTATTGTACAAGCGTTTAGTGGTGTAAAGCAGATCAGGTAGGATGTATAATGGATCATGAAAAGAGGGTGGAGTATTTATAGTGGATGGACAAATTGCTGCCACCTGTTTTGCATTTGTTCTCTTAAAGTTCAGTTTTACTCCCTGTAAATGTAAATTACACTTTGTTGTTCAACCTCTGACGATGTTCACCCCAGTTTGGAAAAACAATGTCTATAATTGTACAGCTGGGTGTATTTAACAGTTTCACACATCCATTAATACACATTCCTCAAATCCTAGTGACACCATAAGGCTCCAACGCCTGCTTAAAATTGCCTCTTAAATTGCTGTGTGTTCTTGTTTTTTATTGGTTCCCAGATGTTGTTAATCTAATCATGCACTAAGCTTGGAAAGATCAGAAACACTTGATGTTAAACTTTGTCAATTCTGTCTGGTGCAAAGCAGGAACACATTGACTGGTTCTGTGCCACTTCACATGAGTTTCTAGAGTAATTGTAAAATGTTACACCACCACCACCTCCACCGGAACACTTGTACATACCATTAGTTCGCTCTTTATGGATATTTACAGATAATTTGGCGTTTGTTTCTCTGGGCGGTGAGTTGGCACGCTGAACAGGTGATGTGTGTGTTGTCCCTGGTGTTGGAGACATTGTATTTACAGTTGCTAATGCCTCATTTGCTGGTGATGTCGTTAATGTTGCTTCTGGGTATTGATGTTTCCAGTGTTGTTAATGGTATTTTCCGTTTTCCCAGCTGAGTGTAAGATGTTTATGGACTCTTGTTTCTTCTCATTTGCGTACTGATTTCGGTCTTATTTACGTGTGATCTTGGTGTCTCAGCTTAGGCAACAATGTTTTGCTGTGTTCCAGGTTTTCATGTACACTTTGTCCTTCCTCAGGTAGGGATTCAATATGATTGTAAAAGTGCTGACCTTTTCCTGTGATTCAGTGAGTTGTTGCCTCACCTCTCCCTGGTCACTTGGAGAATGTATTTTGCTCTGTAGGATATCTTTTTTTATCCATTCACAAGATGTGGGCATCACTGGCTAGGACAATATTCATTGCCCATCCCTAATTGTCCTTGAGAAGATGGCGGTGAGCTATGAGGGAGGGAGTTCCAGGATTTGGACTAAGCGACAGTGAGGAAACAGCGATCTAGTTCGAAGTTAGGATGGTGAAGCGAACTTGCAGGTGGTGGTGTTCCCATGTATCTGCTACCCTTGTCCTTCTAAATGGCAGTGGTCTTGGGTTTGGAAGGTGCTGTCTAAGGAGCCTTGGTGAGTTCTTGCACTGAAATTTGTAGATGATATAAACTGTTGCAACTGTGCATTCATAGTGGAGGGAGTGAATGTTTCTAGAAGGAGTGCCAATTAATCGTGTTGCCTTGTCCTGGATGGCGTCAAGTTTCTTAAGTATTATTAGAGCTGCACCCATCCAGGCAAGTGGAGAGTATCCTTTACTTTCTCAGAAGACGAAAGAAATTTGGCATGTCAGCTACGACTCTCAGCAACTTTTACAGATGCACCATAGAAAGCATTCTTTCTGGTTCTATCACAGCTTGGTATGGCTCCTGCTCTGCCCAAGACCACAAGAAACTACAGAAGGTCGTGAATGTAGCCCAATCCATCACGCAAACCAGCCTCCCACCCATTGACTCTGTCTACACTTCCCGCTGCCTCGACAAAGCAACCAGCATAATTAAGGACCTCACGCACCCCGGAAATTCTCTCTTCCACCACTTCTGTCAGGAAAAAGATACAAAAGTCCGAGGTCACGTACCAACCGACTCAAGAACAGCTTCTTCCCTGCTGCTGTCAGACTTTTGAATGGACCTACCTCGCATTAAGTTGATCTTTCTCTACACCCTAGCTATGACAATAACACTACATTCTGCACTCTCTCCTCTCCTTCTCTATGAATGGTATGCTTTGTCTGTAGAGCGCGCAAGAAACAATACTTTTCACTGTATATTAATACATGTGACAATAATAAATCAAATCAAAAATCTTGGTGCCTTGCACATTGTGGACAGACTTTGGAGAGTCAGTTGGTGTTTACTTGTCATAGGAATGCTGGTAGTCTAGTATTTTCTTCCATTCAGCGACTCTGCAGGTGATCTCACATTCTGTTTGTTCCACTCTGGTGGGTGAGTTACTGGTTTCTTCTCTGGATCAATAGTGATGTGATGCTCAAAATATCCAACCATCTAATCAAAGCACTCTGGGTACATTTTTGTCAGATCTCCTTTGCATCTGATCGGAGGGCACTTATCAATGTGTGCACTCTTCAACCCTCAGTGTCGCCTCCTTTACCTCCTGGCTCCCTGAGATAATCTGCAGCTCTTCACAATTGCACGACAGCAGGATCTCCTGTTTCAGTGACAGAGGAAAAGATGTTAACAGTACATTCTTCATGTGTCCCTCCCTCTGATCTAGCTGTCAAACGTCGGTTCCCCTGTTTGGTGTTGGTATGACGTTGCATGGTCTCAGAGCACTTGCAGATTCTCAGGAAAGGTTTTCTGGTATAGTCTGAGTGAGATGATGCTCAGGTATCAAACTTCACCTTCAGATTTATCCTTGTGGGCTTTTCTGTCATCCATTTCCTGATCCGAATGGTTGTTTCCTTTTTCTGGGAGCTGTCTCATCCAGCCATTCCATGCAGTTTTATGGTTCCCACGTCACTCATGGCCTCGGGCTCACTGTCATTCCCAACTAACAAAGCAGATTTTTGCCCAGCTCAAGGGAGGCACTGGAACAAGAGAAGGACAGAAGAAGCATCTCAAGTGTTTCCTTCAACCTTAAAGGCTTGCCTCAAAAAGTGCAACATAGACGTCAATGCCTGGGAGGCCCTTGCTCAGAAGAGACCGACTTGGAAGAACCTCCTGATTGTAGGGACACAATTCTTCGAGGATACCCAACGGCAAGAGGAGGCCTGGACACACAACCCACTCCGCACAGACAGTGACCCAAGCCAGGAATTGAACTCGGGTCCCTAGCTGTGAGGCAGCAGTGCTAGCTGCTGTACCACCATGCTGAATTGGACCTGCCATTTGGAAATAAGACGATGGCATTCTTCGGAGTTTTAATTAAGATGCAACCCTGAAATCCTGTTAAATTGTCACAAACCAGGCAAATACTCAGTTGACCATTCGTATGAGTTGTTCCAAAAGGTTGAATTTTGTGTTCTCAACCTGTAAATCCAACTATGTTCAATTTGAACGGATTTGGCATTTCATTGTGTTCTCCATGAAAGGGAATGACATTAAAACTGCGCAGATTAACATTCGAGAAACAATGCATTATTATACTCGAGACTTCCTGTAACTCAAATAGAACCAAAGCTTCTCCTGTTAGGGTGTTTTTGGGGTTTTTTTAATTCATGGGACATGGGTGTCGCTGGCTGGCCAGCATTTTTTGCCCATTCCTAGATGCCCGAGGGCAGTTGAGAGTCAACCACATTGCTGTGGCTCCGGAGTCACATGTAGGCTAGACCAGGTAAGGGAGGCAGATTCCCTTCCCTAAAGGACATTAGTGAACCAGATGGGTTTTATTAGAGTGGGAACATGGCACGAGTGCAGTAGGGCATTGCAGAAGGAGGTATTCCGGGGGAGCCAGTGACTTTTGATGGAAGGGCAATAAGCAGGGAGAGGGCTGTTCAGTGGAGCAGCAAGTTATCCTGGATGATGTTGCTGCATTGTTACACTACATATTGTAACTCCCTTTCTATTTTATCAAACTGCAGTGCATGTGATTGTGGATTGTATCTCCCAAGAACTGACCTTGGGGGGGGAAAATAAATGATCGAAGGTTAAACGGCTGTGGGAGGAAATGTGTTTCGGGAAGTAGTAAACAAATTGTTGAAAATCAAACCTTAATCCGTGAAATGTAATCGTTTTAAAGAGCCCAGTTTTTTCCTTTAGTTCTCATTTTGATGCACAGGTTGGATTTGCCATTCTGAGTACTGAACTGGTTTAGCTCAGTTTTAAAGTTTATTTATTCGTGTCACGAGTAGGCTTACATTAACACTGCAATGAAGTTACTGTGAAAATCCCCCAGTCGCCACACTCCGGCACTGTTTCAGGTACATTGAGGGAGAATTTAGCATGACCAATGCACCTAACCCGCACATCTTTCGGACTGTGGGAGGAAACCGGGGCACCCGGAGGAAACCCACGCAGACACGGGGAGAATGTGCAACCTCCTTACGGACAGTGACCCAAGCCAGGATTGAACCCGGGTCCCTGGCACTGTGAGACAGCTGGGCTAACCACCGTGCCGCCCCCCCCCCAGTTGGCTGAACAGCTAGTTAATGATGCAAAGCGATGCTGACAGTGCGGGTTCAATTCCCGTATTGGCTGAGGTTATTCGTGAAGGGCCCCGTCTTCTCAACCTTGCCCCTCGCCTGAGGTGTGCTGATCCTCAGGTTAAATCGCCACCAGTCAGCTCTCCCCCCTCAATGGGGAGAGCAGCCTATGGTCATCTGGGACTGTGGCGACTTTACCATTTGCTTGAACTGTAAGAGGTGTTGCTTTTCGGATAAGACCTAAAACCGCCCTGGCACATTACCCCATGGAACTCTTTGAAGAAGGGCAAGGGAGTTCTCCCTGGTATGCCTGCCAATATTTGCCCCTCAACCAACATCACTAAGAATGCAAATTCTCTATCAATTATCTTATTCCTGCTTGAGTCTCGGGTGTGTGCAAATTTGGATAACTTGCATTACGACAGTGATTATTTTAAACTTCCTCTCTTGTTGCAGATGGTCATTGTCTGGCACTTGTGTGGCGTGAATGTCCCTTGTCAGCCCAAGCCTGGATATTGTACAGGTCTTCCTGCATTAGGACATGGATTTCCTAAGGCCACAATAGAACTGTATTACAAGTTATTTTACCTTGTCTCTCCCCCTAGAATAAAGATATAAGAAGTCTCACAACACCAGGTTAAAGTCCAACAGGTTTATTTGGAATTACGACCTTTCATAGTGTTGCCCCTTCCTCAGATGAGTGACTCACCTGACGAAGGAGCAGCGCTCTGAAAGCTTGTGATGACTGTTGGACTTTAACCTGGTGTTGTGAGACTTCTTACTGTGCCCACCCCAGTCCAATGCCGGCATCTCCACCTCATAGAATAAAGATGTCATGAGTTTGCGTGACATGACTTTGCTTGACGTACATTTACTAACCAAGCTTCAGCCTTCAGAATTGGGTTTGTAGTTAGATCCGGAATCCCTCCGGGGTGGACAAATTTGTCCGGCCAAGGAATGCATTTTGAAAAGTGTTCAGCTGCTCTTTCTCTTCAATACAGAGTGGTTTCTTCGTGAAATACTAATCTTCCTGCGGTCCTCACTTAGGACGTACATTGTCAGGCAATGATCCGAGTTCACTAATTGACAAACTGTATCAGGATCATCCTAAGGAAGAGCTTACAAGTCGATTCAAGCTCTTTTTGGAATGTTGCTTTGCCTAATAACTTGACTAGAAAAATGTCTGTTGCCAAAGCAATCTCTAAGCTCCAATACTCCTAAAACTCAATTGTGGGTGGCACAGTGGTGAGCACTGCTGCCTCACAGCACCAGGGACCCGGGTTCAATTCCAACCTCGGGTAACTGTGTGAAGTTTGCACATTCTCCCCGTGTCTGCGTGGGTTTCCTCCGGGTGTTCCGGTTTCCTCCCACAGTCCAAAGGTGTGTGTGTTAGATTGATTGGCCATGCTAAAATTGCCCCTAATGTCAGGGGGATTAGCAAGGTAAATATGCGGGGTTACGGATATAGGGCCTGGGTGGGATTGTGGTCGGCGCAGACTTGATGGGCCGAATGGCAGCCTCCTGCACTGTAGGGATTGTATGAAAACGGGCACATATCTTGGTCTCATCTGCCAACTGGCCACCAGTTCTCCTACATCTAGGTTAATCAGTTGGTTCCTCTGCCCTTGGCACTAAAAATTGAGGGATCATCTCTTAGAATGTTAAAAACATTGGTCAAGTTTGATAGGGTGGTAAACTGGTGGGGGAGCCAAGAATGAGGTAGCATAATCACAGACTATTTTGGAGGGAAACTGAGAAAGACTACTTCCCACAAAAGGTAGTAAGGAGTTGGAACCTGTACCGCAAAAGGCTATGGATTCTGGATCGATTTATGCTTTTAAGACCAAGATTACTAGACTTGTGTTTTATAAGGTTATCAAGGGATATGGACGTAAGGTGGGTAAAGAGTTGAGTAACAATTTTTAGCTACGATCTGATTGAATGGCAGAGCAGAATCAGGCTGAATGGTCTACTGCTATTCCTGATGGTAAATTCTAAGCTAAATGATAAGCGACAGAGATCCTGGGCGAGATTCTCTGGCCTTTCTCGCTGGCAGGAGATGGCATGTTGTTTGCTATTGATGGGAATTCCCATTGATGTCACTCCATGACGGCGGGAACCCCGTGGGCGGGGGTACGCTGCCAGCAGGACCGGAGAATCCCACCGGCGTGAACGACCGGAGATTTGCGGCCCCTATCAGTGATCGCTGCAGATCACCATTGGTCACTGGTTTCCAAGTAGGTCCAGATCCATTGATTGCCGCTTTCTGCCAATGGGCTTTCAGTGAGTTCTCAATCCACGTGAGATTACCACTCAATTCCCAGGGTAGAAATGTCAGTTACTGGAGGACATAGGTTTAAGGTAAAAGGGGGAAAGTTTAAAGGAGATGGGAGAGGCAGAGTTTTTACACAGAGGGTGGTCAGTACCTGGAATGCGCCGCCAGAGGAGGTGATAGAAACAGATACAATAGCAACGTTTAAGAGATAACTTAACAGATACATGAATAGCTGGGAATAGAGGGATATGGACTGTGTAGACGCAAAACGTCTTTAGGCGTCATGTATCGGCGCAGGCTTGGTTGGCGGAAGGGTGTTCCTGGGCTGTACTGTTCTTTGTTTCTGTAATTTCACAGGATTCTATCTAGAATGGAAGCCTCTTGTGAGGTACCGTTACCAAAAGCTTGAGGTCATTCAAAACCTCACCGTCCCAAGTCCTAACTCGTGCCAAATTCTGTTCACCAATCACTCCTCTGCTTGCTGACTGGCCTGCGTTGGCTCCTGGTTAAACAAAGCCTTAACTTTAAATTTCCATCCTTGTTTTTAAAGCCCTCATGGTCTCTCCCCTCCCTATCTCTGTAATGCCCTTCAGTTCCATAATCATCAAAGATATCTGCACCCCTTGAATTCCAGGGTTTCCCAGATTTTAAGAATGAGGTGAGAGTGACTGCCCTTGACATCAAAGGAACATTGAGTATGGCATCAAGGAGCCCTAGTAAAACTGGAGTCGATGGGAATCGGGGAGATCCCTCTGCTGGTTGGAGTCATACCCGGCACAAAGGGAGATGGCTGTGGTGGTTGGAGGTCAATCATCTCAGCTCCAGGACATCACTGCAGGAGTCCCTCAGGGTAGTGTCTGAGGCCCAACCATCTTCAGCTGCTTCATCGATGACCTTCCGTCCATCATAAGGTCAGAAGTGGGGATGTTTGCTGATGGCTGCACAATGTTTAGTATCATTTGTGACCCCTCAGAGGTACTGAAGCAGTCCATTCAAATACAGCAAGACTTGGACAGTATCCAGGTTTGGGGTGACAAGTAACATTCATGCTACACAAGTGCCAGGCAATGACCATCTCCAACAAGAGAGAACCTAACCATCGCACCTTGGCATTCAATGACATTACCATCACTGATTCCCCCCACTATCAACATCTTGGGGGTTACCATTGACCAAAAACTGAACTGGACTAGCCATATAAATACTGTGGCTACCAGAGCAGGAATCCTGCGGCAAGTGACTCAGCTCCTGACTTCCCAAAGCCTGTCCACCATCTACAAGGCACAAGTCAGGAGTGTGATGAAATTGTCTCCATTTGCCTGGATGAGTGCAGCTCCAACAGCACTCAAAAAGCTCAACACCATCCAAGACGAAGTAGCCCGCTACCCTTCCACAAACATTCACTCCCTCCATCTCTGAGGCACATTGGCAGCTGTCTGCACTATCTGCAAGATGCACTTATTCAAGTTTCCTTGGGCAGCACCTTCTAAAATTATGACCAATGCCATCTATAAGGATGAAAGCAGCGGCTATCTGGGAACACCACCATCTATATGTCCTGCTGCGGTTCAAGAAGGCAATGCACCACTACCTTCTTGGGGGCAATTAAGGATTAACAATAAATGCTGGCCTGGCCAGCGACACCCATGTCCGATAAATGAATTTAATAACTTGCTGCACCATTTGGGGGTTCTGACTTCAGCTTTCTAGGCCCGAAGCTGTGAAATTCCTTCTGTAATCCTGTCTCCCTCACTTTCTTCCTTCACACAGCTCCTTCAAATCGTCCTCTTTGACCAAGCTTTTCATAGAATCCCAACAGTGTAGAAGGAGGCCATTCGGCCCATCGAGTCTGCACCAATAACAATCCCACCCAGGCCCTATCCCCACATATTTACCCTGCTAATCCCTCAAACCTATGCATCCCGGGACACCTAAGGGGCAATTTAGCATGGCCAATCAATCTAACCTGCACATCTTTGGACCGTGGGAGGAAACTGGAGCACCCAGAGGAAACCCACGCAGACACGGGGAGATTGTGCAAACTCCACGCAGGCAGTGACCCAAGCCGGGAATCGAACCCAGGTCCCTGGAGCTGTGATAAAAGCAAATTACTGTGGATGCCGGAATCTGAAACCAAAAGAGAAAATGCTGGAAAATCTCAGCGGGTCTGGCAGCATCTGTAAGGAGAGAAAAGAGACGATGTTTCAAGTCCAGATGACCCTTTGTCAAAGCTAAAAGGCATAGGAAGTGGGAGATATTTATACTGTAGGATGAGGGAATGAGAGATGAGTCGTAGCCACAAAAACAAGGGGAAAGGCTGCTAATGGCAGTCCACAGAGAGAATAGAAGGTGTGAATGGCCAAACGGCAGAGAAGCTAAAATCAGAGGATAAACTACGACAGATGAAGATGTGGGAGAAGCAGGGTGGGGATGGGTGGGAGAAAGGTAAAATTGAGAGAAAGGGGAAGCAAAGGGGGAGAAAAGATAAGAAAAGGGGGGATAAAATAGAGGGAAAGAGTTGGGGGGGGGAAAGAAAAATAAAGAGAGACAATAAAGAAATAAAAGGTAGAGAACAGTTAAAAATGAAATGAAAACAAAGGGGTTGAGGTGGGGTAGAGCGAATCATCTGAAGTTGTTGGAGTCCCTGGAGCTGTGAGGCAGCTGTGCCAATTACTGTGCCACCATGGCTATCTTTCACAGTAACTTCATTGCAGTGTTAATGTAAGCCTGACTTGTGACACTAATAAATAAACTTAAACTTATCTTGCGCTAATCTTAAATAGCTGAACGTCACATTTTGGTTTTGGAGTGCGAAGCAGGCTGAGCTGTTTTGCTACATCGCAGGCGCTTTTAATGGCACTCTATGGTTGTTGTTGCTTTCTGTTTATCCAGGTAGACAATATCTGCCAGGTTCACTAATTCACCAGCACACGGTGACTTCTTCAAATGATTCCGTCAAGATTGTAAGACATAACCTTTTTCTGGAGTCTGTGTTGAGTGAGACTGAGTCTCTCTATCAGGTTTTTGACCTTACAACCAGCATAATGTCAGTGTTTTGAGCTTGTAGGTTGTAATTATTCCACCAGCATAGTGTAGGTGCATGGCAGTCTCGATGACATTAATAAAGGTCGTGCGGGGCTGATAACCAACTCCCAATGCAATTTGAACGTGGAACCCCGGCATGTTGTTAAGGTACGCGTGTATAATTTAGTAATTTCTGATTGATGGTAAGGGCCATTCTGTGCTGAATGGTTAGCGAGGATACATCTTTGCATTTACACGTACGCGCCAATTTGTCACCCTCAGGATGAAGTTTTAGAGTGATCCTTCAGAGTTCATTGCTGCAGAGATATTTTAATGTGTCTTCATCTTTCAACAGATGATCTGTGTTATTTGTCGCTTGCGACCCTCACAATTAGTGTTTACAGCAAACAAATAGACAATTTGGCCTGATCTATACCGGCATTTATGTTCCACAGCGCCCCTTCTCATGCAATATATTGCTATAGGAATCATAGAATTCTACAGTGCAGAAGGAGGCCATTCAGCCCATCGAGTCTGCACCAACCATAATCCCACCCAGGCCCTATCCCCACAACCCCATGCATTTACCTTGCTAGTCCCCCTGGCACTAAGGGGCAATTTAGCATGACCAATCCACCTAAGCTGCTCATCTTTGGACTGTGGGAGGAAACCCACGTAGACACGGGGAGAATGTGCAAACTCCACACAGACAGTGACCCGAGCCCGGGAATCGAACCTGGGTCTCTGGCGCTGTGAGGCAGCAGTGCTAACCGCTGGGCCATTGTGCCTCATCTCAACTTCATGTCACCACGTCAATATATTCCTTTCTCCCTCATATATTTATCTAGCGTCCTCTGAAATGCATTGATATGGGCCTGGCAGGCTGCACTGGAAACTCCTATTCTGCCCTCCCTATTGGAAGTGCTTTCGAAATTGTGATGGCATTTTCTGTTTTTTCCCCCACCCCCTCCCCCATTGTGACCCTCATCCGCATCCCCCTCATCAATCCACCAAATCTCCCAGGAGAGGGAAACAAGAGAGGAAAAATCCCTGTGACAGCTTGGAGGGGTGGGGGGAAGCTGGAGTTTCTTCCCCGAGTCCCTGTGACCAAGGAGATCATGCATCAAGCATCTTTTTTTGTTCTCCGATTCATTTTGATAGTTCAGATTTGTGCTTTCTCAGAATTGTTGATTCTATTGGTCTTGGTTGGCTACAGAAGACTGATAAAACTAAGGGTCACAATTTAAAGATAAGTGGTCTCCCATTTCAGATGGAGATCTGAAGAATTTGTTTCCCTTGAGGGCCATACAAACATTCAAAATAAGAGCAGAAGTAGGCCCCTCAAAACTGCGCTGCCATTCAACAAGATCATGTCTAACCTGTTTGTGTTTCTAATTCACATCCCCTCTATCCCCGATAATCCCCTTGCCTATGGGTGGCACAATGGTTAGCACTGCTGCCTCACAGCGCCAGGGACCAGGGTTCGATTCCCAGCTTGGGTCACTGTCTGTGCAGCGTCTGCATGTTGATTATGAGGAGAGACTGAGCAGATTGGGTTTGTATTCGTTGGAATTTAGAAGGCTGAGGAGGGATCTTATAGAGACCTATAAGATGATGAAGGGGCTGGATAGGGTAGAGGTGGAGAGATTCTTTCCACTTAGAAAGGAAACTAGAACGAGAGGGCACAGCCTCAAAATAAAGGGGGGTCGGTTTAGGACAGAGTTGAGGAGGAACTTCTTCTCTCAGAGGGTGGTGAATCTCTGGAATTCTCTGCCCACTGAAGTGGTGGAGGCTACCTCGTTGAATATGTTTAAATCACGGATAGATGGATTCCTGATCGGTAAGGGTATTAGGGGTTATAGGGATCAGGCGGGTAAGTGGAACTGATCCACTTCAGATCAGCCATGATCTTATTGAATGGCGGGGCAGGCTCGAGGGGCTAGATGGCCTACTCCTGCTCCTATTTTTTATGTTCTTATGTTCTTATGTTCTCCCCCATGTCTGCATAGGTTTCCTCCGGATGCTCCAGTTTCCTCCCACAGCCCAAAGATGTGCGGGTGATTGGCCATAGTAAACTGCCCCTTAGTGTCAGGGGGGCTAGCTAGGGTAAATGCGTGGGATTATGGGGATAGGGCCTGGGTGGGATTGTGGTTGGTGCAGACTCGATGGGCCGAATGGCCTCCTTCTGCACTGTAGGATTCTATGATTCTAACAGGAATCTTGCTACCTCCGCCTTAAGAATATTCAGTGACCCTGGCTCCAACGCCTTCTGGAGGCAGAGTGTTGCAAAATTGCACAACCCTCTGAGAGAAAAGCTTTCTCCTCACCTCTGTCCTAAAGGTACAAACCTTAATTTTGAAACAGTGCCCTCTTGTTCTGGACCCATCCACCTTTCAACGTCCATTTTGTCGAGACTGTTCGGGATCTTATATTCTTCAATCAAGTCACCCCTCACCTCTAGCCCAGTATGTACGACCTTTCCCCATAAGATGACCCGCTCATTCCAGGTATCAATCTAGTAAACCGCCTCCAATGTATTTGCATCCTTCCTTAAATAAGGAGACCAAAACTCCACACAGTATAGGAACATAGGGATTCAGAGCAGAAGTAGGCAGATTCAGCCCTTCAAGCCTGCTCTGCCATTCAATCAGATCATGGCTGATCTCTCCCTGGTCTCAAATCTACCTCTCCAACTGTTCTCCACATCCCTTTATCCCTTTTTTTATTAGAAATATGTCGGTTGTCTTCTTAAAACCATTTAACGATTCAGACTCCACCGCGCTATGGAGCAGCGAGTTCCACAAATTCACCACCCTCTGTGAGAAGTAGTTCCTCCTCATCTCAGTTTTAAATCTACGGCCTTGCAGCCTATACCTGTGACCTTTTTTATTACATGCTGCACCTGCATACTGACTTTCTGAGATTCATGAACATAGACACCCAGATCCCCGTGCCCGGATGCATTTTGAACCTACTTTCCATTTGGGTAATAATTTGGGGAGGGGGAGATGATTCTCCCAGTCCGCTGCGCTGCTTTAGCAGTGCAGTGGGCTGGGAAACGTAAGTGGAGGTCGTGTAAGTTGCAAATCCATACAAATCTCTATCTTTCTATAAAGGTATCGCTGGGGTGAAGGAGTAGTGTATTATAACTAATCTTTAGTTGTTTAATGAATGTTTTATTTTGTTAAAAGTTCATCAGCTGACTCCTGTGACTGTGTTCAGTAGCCTCCTTCCACATATCTAAACAAAAAATATAAGTTAGGATCCATAAAACTGGGTTCCACCCTGGGATCTGACCTGTCCTTTAGTAGCATTAGCTGGGATTGTAACAATACTCCATCTGTCAGGTTTTGTCCACTCACAACTTATCTACAGCCGTCTGCAAACTCCTGAAGTACCCTTCACAACATACTTTGCTGTCCATCTCTTCAGATTTAGCTACCACGCCTTTGCTCCCCTTGTCTAAGTCATTGATATAAATTGTGGAAAAGTTGAGAACAGAACAGACCCTGACGGGACTCCACTCATCACATCCTGCCAATCAGACAAAGAACCCATTTATGCATACTCTCTGTTTTCTGCCAGCCGGCCAACTCTTACACCGAGATGTTATTTTCTGCAATAATGTTTGATGTGGCACCTTATCCAATGCCTTCTGAAAATCCGAGTACAGTACGTCCGCGGGCTCTCCTTTATCCAGGGCGCATGTTACTCCTTCAGAGAACTCCAAGAAACTAGTTAAACATGACTTCCCTTTCACAAAACCATGCTGACTCTTCATGATTACCTTGAGCTTTTCTTCTAAGTGCCTTAGCTATAACTTCCTTATTGATCAATTTGAACACCTTACCCATAACAGACATCAAAACTTGCTTTCCTGTTTTCTGCCTCCCTCCCTGTGAATCTTTGGAAATCCCTTCCTCAGAGCACAGTGGAGGCAGGGTCATTGAATATTTCTAAGGCTGAGGTAGAGCTAAGGTTATCATGGGTGGCACGGTGGCACAGTGGTTAGCACTGCTGCCTCACAACGCCAGGGACGCAGGTTCAATTCCAGCCTTGGGTCACTGTCTGTGTGGAGTTTGCACATTCTCCCCGTGTCTGCGTGGGTTTCCTGTGGGTGCTCTGGTTTTCTCCCACAGTCCGCAATTGGGCAGATTAGGTGGATTGGCCATGCTAAATTACCCCTTAGTGCCAAAAGATGTGTAGGTTAGGGGAGAGGGCCTGGGTGGAATGCTTCTTCCGGAAAGTAGGTGCAGACTTTTTTTTATTCATTGTGGGATATGAATATCGCTGGCTGGCCAGCATTTATTGCCCTTGGAGGGCAGTTGAGAGTCAACCATGTTGCTGTGGCTCTGGAGTCACATGTAGGCCAGACCGGGTAAGGACAGTAGATTTCCTTCCTAAATGGACATTGGTGAACCAGATAGGTTTTTCCAACAATCGACAATAGTTTAGTCAATTGACAGAGATTGAATAAACTGGAATTGTTCTCTCTGGAAAGACAGAGGCTGAGGGGCGACCTGATAGAAGTTTATAAAATTATGAGGGGCATTGATAGGGTGAACAGTTGGATGTTTTTTCCCAGGGCAGAAATGACAATTACAAGGGGGCACCAGTTCAACATAGGGGGGGAAAGGTTCAGTGGAGATCTGCGGGGGAAGTTTTTTACACAGAGAGTGGTGACCTGGAATGCACTGCCAAGTGAGATGGTTGAGGCAGATTCGTGAGCCACACTTAAGACTTATCTTGACAGGCATATGAACAGACGGGGAAATAGAGGGATGTAAACGGTTGGTCTTGATAAGACAACGTGATCGGGGCAGGGTTGGAGGGTTGAAGGGCCTGTTCCTGTGCTGTACTGTTCTTTGTTTCTTTGAGAGCTTCAAGTTTTTAGGTGTCCAGACCACCAACAACCTGTCCTGGTCCCCCCATGCCGACACTATATGTAAGAAAGCCCACCAAGGCCTCTACTTTCTCAGAAGATGAAGGAAATTTGGCAGGTCAGCTACGACTCTCACCAACTTTTACAGATGCACCATAGAAAGCATTCTTTCTGGTTGTATCACAGCTTGGGATAGCTCCTGCTCTGTCCAAGACCGCAAGGAACTCCAAAAAGTCGTGAATGTAACCCAATCCATCACCCAAACCAGCCTCCCATCTATTGACTCTGTCTACACTTCCCGCTGCCTCGGCAAAGCAGCCAGCATAATTAAGGACCCCATGCACCCCGGACGTTCTCTCTTCCACCTCCTTCCGTCGGGAAAAAGATACAAAAGTCTGAGGTCACGTACCAACCAACTCAAGAACAGCTTCTTCCCTGCTGCTGTCAGACTTGTGAATGGACTTACCTTGCATTAAGTTAATCTTTCTCTACAGCCTAGCTATGACTGTAACGCTACATTCTGCACTCTCTCATTTCCTTCTCTATGAACAGTATATTTTGTCTGTAGAGTGCGTAAGAAACAATACTTCTCACTATGTTAATACATGTGACAATAAATCAAATCAAATCAAATTTGTTTGTTTGTTTCATAGTTATCAATAGATTCTTGATTCCAGATATTTTTTGATGGGTTAAATGGCCTCTTTCTGCACTGTAGGGACTCTGAGTCAAAGCCGTCATCTTATTGAATGGCGGAGCAGGTTTGAGGAGCCGAAAGGGCTACTTCCTATAATTTGAGAGTCCATATGAATCTGTATGTGCTTTTCCAGCTCTTGAAAGTATGGAAGAACTTGCATTTCTATAGTGCCTTTCATGGCCTCAGAACATCCCAAAGCACTCTGCTGCTAATTATGTATTTTAAAAAGTGTAAGCATTGTTGTAATGTGGGAAACGCAGCAGCCATATTACATTCAGCAAGCTCCCACCAACAGCAATCAGATAAATGACCCGATAATTTGCATTTCCCAAAGGTGTTGAATTAGGGATAAATATTGACCAGGACATGGGGTGAACTTCCCTGCTCTTCTTCGAATAGTGAGGGACACCACATTTAACTGAGTGGGCAGACTCACAGAGAGATGGATTTGTGTGTTCGTCCTTAAATAGCAGATTAGTCCCTGTGTTTAACTCCTTCCTTTGTCTTTGTACAAAACGAACTTGAATGGAACGAGAAGCGAAAGCATTTCACTTTGCTGCAAAGTCTTCTTTGTACAGTTGCATTTAATTTATTTGGCCACTAGAGGGAGGCATTCAGCTTACTATCCATCGCTGGAGCAGGCTGTACTTTGTAAATACAGATGTAGGTTTAATTCAAACTGTATTGACTTGTGCTGAAACAACATGGTTTCTAAACACTGCCCTTTGGACAGGTAAGCAGACATGGAATTTACAGTCAGTTGTGAAATACATCTGTCTGCTGTGATGACCTTGACACGGAAATTGATTGAAAAGGTCTTTGAAGAGTTTGTACCAATTGCAAAAGGGATCAATTGTAATTTTATTGGATAGAAATACTGGTCCATGTGACTTCTTGACCTTAACGAACTTTATGTCAAGAGGCCGTGTGGCTGGCAGACACAAAGTAGAGCTGCAGACACTAAGGCGAGCTGGTAGCAGAGCTAAAGTTTAAAGTTTATTTATTATTGTCACAAGTAGGCTTGCATTAACACTGCAATGAAGTTACTGTGAAAATCCGCTAGTCGCCACACTCCGGCGCCTGTTCGGGTACACTGAGGGAGAATTTAGCATGGCCAATGCACCCTAACCAGCACATCTTTCGGACTGTGGGAGGAAACCGGAGCACCCGGAGGAAACTCACGCAAACATGTGGAGAACGTGCAAACTTCACACAGTGACCCAAGCCGAGAATCGAACCCAGGTTCCTGGCGCTGTGAGGCAGCAGTGCTAACCACTGTGCCACCGTGCCAAGGAGCTGGAGGGTGAAGGTGAGATAGATACAAAGGAAAAGCAGACAGAGGGAGAAGGAGGAACACAATTCTTATGAGGAGAAGAAGAAAATCACTCTCAGGAAGTGGTTGGTTTTTTCCATTTGGCAGAAAAGACAATGGCAGGAGGTAATGTGCAAGCTGGCTAAAGCAGTCTAAAAGCTGGAAAGTTTTAGTTTAAATATTTTGGAAACACTCGAGGGCTGGGTGTTTGCCCCAAAGTGGAAATATTGTGAACCTTGAAAGCACCATCAGCATTGTTGTGACTCGATGGAGAGTGGGTTTGTAGAATAGTGCCTTGCTGATAATAATTACATCCGAAAAACTCCAAGGTGGAAGCCGGTGTCGGATAGGACCCCTGACTAACTCTGCATCAATAAAGAATAGCATGTTGTTTGAAATGTGTAGCTACACAACAGCACTGTCTGTGGGGAATGATGTGGCCCCAAGGTAACAGTGATCACAATATGATCGAATTTCACATTCAGTCTGAGGGAGGGAGGTGTGGATCTAAGTCTAGTGTTTTAAAGTTAAATAAGGGCAATTATGAGGGTGTGAAGATAGAACTGGCTCAACTGAACTGGGAAATTAGCTTTAAGGAGAGACCGTGGCAGACATTAAAGGAGATATTTTTGAATACTCTCAATATATTTGAATGAGGAAGACCCTAAGTGAAGAACACGCCACCCATGACAACTAAGTTAAAGATAACATCAAATTAAAAGAGAGTGCATTTAATTCCGCAAAGGTGAATGACAGGTCAGAAGATTGGACAGAATATAAAGAACAGCAAACAAAGACTAAAAGGTTAATGGGGGGGGGAATTAAAATATGAGAGAAAGCTAGCTAGGAAAATAATAAGAGTTTCGAATTGTAAATTGATTGAACACATATTTTACGTCTCTTTTCATTGTGGAGGATACGACTAATATCCCAAAAATAGAGAGTCAGGAGGTGAAAGGAAGGGAACCTAAACACTTACAGTCACCAAGGAAAGGATACTGAGAACTAGAAGCTGACAAGTCCCCAGTCCTGATGGACTCCATCCTAGATTCTTAAAGGAAGTGATTGCTGAGATCGTAGATGCATTGGATTTAATTTTCCAAATTGTTCTAGATTCTGGAAAGACCATAAGACACAGGAGCAGAATTAGGCCACTTGGCCCATCGAGTCTGCTCCACCATTCAATCATGGCTGATATTTTTCTCATCCCCATTCTCCTGCCTTTTCCCCATAACCCCTGATCCCCTTATTAATCAAGAACCTATCTATCTCTGTCTTAAAGACACTCAATGACCTGGCCTCCACAGCCTTCTGCGGCAAAGAGTTCCAAAGATTCACCACTCTCTGGCTGAAAAAATTCCTCCTCATCTCTGTTTTAAAGAATCGTCCCTTTAGCTTGTGGTTGTGCCCTCTGATTCTAGTTTTTCCTACTCGTGGAAACACCCTCTCCACTTCCATTCTATCCAGGCCCTCAGTATCCTGTAAGTTTCAATAAGATCCCCCCCCCCCCCGCCTCCTTCTAAACTTCAAGTACAGACTCAGAGTACTCAACCGTTCCTCATACGTCAAGCTCTTCATTCCAGGGATCATTCTTGTGAACCTCCTCTTGACCCCTTCCAAGGCCAGCACATCCTTCCTTAGATGTGGGGCCCAAAACTGCTCACAATACTCCAAATGGGAAAGGTCCCATCAGATTGAATAATACTGAATGTGCCTCCTCTATCCAAATTAGGAGGGAGATAGAGAGCACAAAACTGCAGGTCAGTTAACTTAACATCTGTCACGGGCAATTGGTAGAATCTATTAATGCGGTTGTAGAGGGCCACTTGGTAAATTTTAGTGCAATCAGGCAGAATCAACATGGTTTTGTGAAAGGACAATCTGTTTGAGTAATTTGTTGGAGCTCTTTGAGGAATTGTCAAGCAACGTGGATAAAGGGGAAACTCTAGATGTACTGTACTCTAGATTTCCAGAAGGCACTTGATGAGCTGCCACATAAAGATTCCTACACAACGTTAAAATCTCCTGCTGCAGGGGGTAACGTATTAGTGTTGATAGAAGATTGGTAGAGCGTGGGCATAAATGGGTCATTTTTATGTTGGCGAGGGGTGATGAGTGACGGGTCACAGGGATCTGTCCTGGGGTCCAGATCGCGCACAATTCATTTAAAAAACTTGGACGAAGGGACCGATGATATGGTTGCTAGATTTGCTGATGACACAAAGTAGGACAGTAAGTAGAGAAGAGGACATGAGGAGTCCGCACGGGGACATGGATACGTTAAGTGAGTGGGCAAACGTTTGGCAGATGGAGTATAACGTGGGAAAATGTCAACTTATCACTTTGGCAGGAAGAATAACCAAGCAGCATATTATTTAATATTTAAATGGGGAGAGATACCTCTTGAGGTATAGTGGGATCTGGTGTCCAAATACATGAATCCCAAAAAAGTTAGTATACAGGAGGCAAGTGATCAGGAAGGCAAATGGAATGTTGTCATTTATTAGAAGGGAATGGAATATAAAAGTAGGGATGTCTTGCTACAGTTTTACAGGATGTTGGTGAGGCCATATCTGGAGTACTGTGTTAATCTCCTTAAAGGATATAAATAAAGTTTATTTATTTATTTGTCACAAGTAGGCTTGCATTAACACTGCAATGAGCTTACTGTGAAAATCCCCTGGTCACCGCACTCCGGCGCCTGTTCGGGTACACGGAGGGAGAATTTAGCACAGCCAACGCACCTAATCAGCACGTCTTTTGGACTGTGGGAGGAAATCAGAGCACCCGGAGGAAACCCACGCAGATACGGGGAGAAGGTGCAGACTCTGCAGAGACAGTGACCCAAACCAGGAATCGAGCCCGGGTCCCTGGCGCTGTGAGGCAGCAGTGCTTGCCACCGTGCTGCCCATGTTAAATGTGTTTCAGTTCAAAGAAAGTTCAATTGACTGACACCTGGAATTGGGGGTGGTACAGGTTGATAGCTCATGATGAAAGGTTGGACAGGTTGGGCCTGTATCCATTGCAGTTTAGAAGAATGAGAGGTGATCTTATTGAAACATACAAGATCCTGAAGGGACTTGACAGAGTGGATCTGAAAGGATATTTCCCCCTTGTGAGAGAGACTAAAACTAGGAGATCTGTTTGAAAATAAGTGGTCTTCGAGTTCAAGATGAGAAGAATTTCTTTCTCTGAGGGTGGTGAGTCTTTGTAGCTGAGAGAGCAGACGGTTAGCACTGCTGCCTCACAGCACCAGGGACACGGGTTCAATTCCCAGCTTGGGTCACTGTCTGTGTGGAGTCTGCACGTTCTCCCCGTGTCTGCGTGGGTTTCCTCCGGGTGCTCTGGTTTCCTCCCACACTCCAAAGATGTGCGGGATAGGTTGATTGGCCATGATAAATTGCCCCTTAGTGTCAGGGGGACTAGCGAGGGTAAATGCACGGGGTTATGGGGATAGGGCCTGGGTGGGATTGTGGTCGATGCAGACATGAGCCAAATGGCCTCCTTCTGAACTGTAGGATTATATAATTGTTATGTCATTAAATATTTTTAAGACAGGGATAGATAGATTCTTGATTAACAATGGGGTGGCGAAAGTAGGTGGAATGTGAAGGTGAGGCTGCAGTCAGATTAACCATGATCTTATTGAATAGTGCAGCAGGCTCAAAGGGCTAAATGACCTCCCCCTGCTCCCAGTTCATGTGTTTGTGTTGTTCCCAGGAAGGGCGTACTTGCCACGGAGGGAGTGCAATGGAGGTTCACCACACTGATTCCTGAGATGGTGGGATGGTCCCGTGAGGGGAGATTGAGGAGACTGGGCCTGCATTCTCCAGAGTTAGAGGTGATCGCACTGAGCCATACAAATTTCTCACGGGGCTCAACAGGTTAGATGCAGGAAGGATGTTCCCCCTGGCTGGGGAGTCTAGAACCAAGGGACACAATCTCAGAATAAGAGGTAAGGCATTTAGGACTGAGATGAGGAGGGAGTTATTTCACTCAGATGGTGGTGAACCTTTGGAATTCTCTACAACAGAGGATGGTGGAAGCTCAGTCATTTAGTACGTTCAAGACAGAGATTTGTAGATATTAAAGATAACAAGAGATTTGGGATGGTGCAGGGTAATGCCATTGAAATAGGAGATCAAATGTGATCTTTGACTTGATTTATTATTGTCACATGTATTAACATACAGTGAAAAGTATTGTTTCTTTCATACTATACAGACAAAGCATACCATTCATAGTGAAGGAGAGTGCAGAATGTAGTGTTACAGTCATAGCTATGGTGTACAGAAAGATCAACTTAATGCGAGGTAGGCCCATTCAAAAGTCTGACAGCAGCAGGGAAGAAACTGTTCTTGAGTCAGTTGGTACGTGACCTCAAACTTTTGTATCTTTTTCCCGATAGAAGAAGGTGGAAGAGAGAATGTCCGGGGTGCGTGGGGTCCTTAATTATGCTGGCTGCTTTGCCGAGGCAGCGGGAAGTGTAGACAGAGTGAATGGATGGGAGGCTGGTTTGCGTGATGGATTGGGCTACATTCACGATCTTTTGTAGTTCCTTGCGGTCCTGGGCAGAGCAGGAGCAAAACCAAGCTGTGATACAACCAGAAAGAATGCTTTCTATGGTGCATCTGTAAAAGTTGGTGAGAGTCGTAGCAGACATGCCAAATTTCCTTAGTCTTCTAAGAAAGTAGAGGCGTTGGTGGGCTTTCTTAACTATAGTGTCGGCATGGGGGGACCAGGATAGGTTGTTGGTGATCGGGACACCTAAAGATTTGAAGCTCTCGACCCTTTCTACTTCGTCCCCATTGATGTTTCCCTTTATGCTTCCTGAAGTCGATGACAATCTCCTTCGTTTTGTTGACATTGAGGGAGAGATTATTGTTGTCGCTTCAGTAACTGAAGGTCCTGCATTTGTAGCTCCGGGTCTTTTTCCTGAGATGAGGCCCCGGTTACCGGCCACCATCTTGGTCCAAAGCCGAGGATCTAATTAAATAGTGGAGCAGGTTTGAAGGGTAGAATGGCCCACTCTTATTCAGGCTCGTATTTCCTTGGTTCCTGTTTGTGACATTGCTGAACTACTTGTTGCTGATCCCTTCCTTCGTGTTGTACCTCAGGGCATTCCCTTTACCCCAGTCCCACACATGAGATCCTCAAACAACTCACCAGTGAGAGTCGCTGAGGTGCTGCCTCATTGACTTCCTCGTGGCTTGTATTTTCCGAGCACCTTCTCCTAGCGGGGATACAACCCAAGCTGTTTGGCAACAAGAGAGCAGTGCAGTGGCACAGCGGTTAGCACTACTGCCTCACAGCACCAGGGACCCGGGTTCAATTCCGGCCTCAGGTCACTGTCTGTGTGGAGTTTGCACATTCTCCCCATGTCTGCGTGGGTTTCCTCCAGGTGCTCCGGTTTCCTCTTACAGTCCAAAGACGTGTGGGTTAGGTGGATTGGCCATGCTAAATTGACCTGAGCATCAGGGGATTAGCAGGGTAAATAGGTAGGGGCTACGGGAATAGGGCCTGGGTGGGATTGTGGTCGGTGCAGACTCGATGGACGAATGGCCTCCCTGTGCACTGTAGGGTTTCTATGATTTCTATGACATTGATGTAAGGGATAATAATTACAGTAGCAGAATAGGGAAAAGTTCCATCTATATTCATGACAGGATTTCATTTTGATGGAGCTGAATTCATGTCTGTCAATTATTGAGAGGACAAGCAAGGAATGGTCTTCATTTTATCTCCATCTCTTAATCTATGTACTTATCCTTTGGCTCAGTGCTAGTCAGATGAAAACTTTGATTCCTACTCCTGATGAACACAGCCCTAGAATCTGAAATACTGTGCCGGCCTCCAGGGGTAGACTCCCGACGTGATGAATGACCATGCGTTCAGTGCGAGTATTCACCCGCCGTTCATGGTCAGTGGCATTGGCATTGGGCATCACTCTTGCCAACCATGACGACCAGAGTTCAGAGTGCCAGTTCTAAAGGCTCGTTAAGCACCCAATTGGAGTACTTGGCCGGAATTCTCCCATCCCACCTGCCACGGGAATTGTAGCGGGCGGAGGGAGCGGACCATGTAAAGGTCCATTGACCTTGGGCTGGATTCTCCGGTTTTGAGGCGAGCGCGGCCGGAGAATCCCGCCCCTTGTGTCCAGTGAGTGCTGCACCCGAACTCACCATCAATTATAGCTGGGTCTCAGATTAAGAGGTAGGCCATTTGGGCCCAGATGAGGAGGAATTTCTTTACTCGGATGGTGATGAATCTTTGGAATGTTCTGCCTCAAGGGCTGTCGAGGCTCCGTTGTTGAGTATGTTCAGAGTGCGGTACAGTAGTACAGTGGTTAACACTGCTGCCTCACAGCGCCAGGAAACCGGGTCCAAGTCCCGGCTTGGGTCACTGTCAGTGTGGAATTTGCACATTCTCCCCGTGTTTGCATGGGTTTCCTCCGGGTGCTCTGGTTTCTTCCCACACTCCAAAGATGTGCAGATTAGGTGGATTGGCCATGCTAAATTGCACCTTAGTGTCCAAAGATGTGTAGGTTAGATGGATTAGCCGTGGTAAATGTGCGAGGTTACAGGGATAGGGTGGGGGAAAGGCCTGGGTAAGATACTCAGTTGGAGAGTTGGTGCAGACTGAATGGGCCGAAAGGCCTCCTTTTGTACTGTATGGATTCTGTGATCAGAGATGGATAGATTTTTAGTTCTTAAGGGATATGTGAACGGTGCAGGAAGATGGCATTGAGGTAGATCAGCCATAATCTAATTGAATGATAGAGCAGGCTCGAGGGGCAGAATGGCCTCCTATTTCCTATGTTACCACAAGCAATAATGCCACAGGCATCGACTAGTAATGCATGTAACCCACTGATAGCTTGGGGAGCTATATTCCCCAAAGATGTGCGGGTTAGGTGGATTGGCCATGCTAAATTGCCCCTTAGTGTCAGGTGAATGCACGGAGTTATGGGGATGGGGCCTGGATGGGATTGTGGTCGGTGCAGACTCGATGGGCCAAATGGCCTCCTCCTGTAGGGATTCTGTGATTCCTACTAAACTGCCCGTGTGTGGCCGTGCAGCTGCCTGGAGGGTACCACATGGGCCTTCATCTATGTGAATCCCATATTGCAATCCCATGCTGTAAAGGTGCCACACACAGGAAAAACCAGTGACATTTTAAATCCGCTCCCTTTCCATGATTATCAGTGTGGGGGTGTGGCAGTTGTTGTGGAACATAACGCGGGTGCTGAATGTAGAAAGTGCGGTCACATTGCGACCACTGCTCAAATACAGAGGGTGTTCCATTCGGAAACTGTAACTTACTGCTTTGCAAAATCAAATCATGGTATTACCCTCGTCAGACCCCACTTGGAGTACTGTGCTCAGTTCTGGTCGCCTCATTACAGGAAGGATGTGGAAAAGATTGAAAGAATGCAGAGGAGATTTACAAGGATGTTGCCTGGATTGAGTGGCATGCCTTATGAGGATAGGCTGAGGGAGCTCGGTCTTTTCTCCTTGGAGAGACGTAGGATGAGAGGAGACCTAATAGAGGTATATAAGATGTTGAGAGGCATAGATCGGGTGGACTCTCGGAGGCTTTTTCCCAGGGTGGAAATGGCTGCTACAACAGTACACAGGTTTAAGGTGCTGGGGGTAGGTACAGGGGAAATGTTAGGGGGAAGTTTTTCACACAGAGGGTGATGGGCGAGTGGAATCAGCTGCCGTCAGTGGTGGTGGAGGCAAACTCAATAGGGTCTTTTAAGAGACTTCTGGATGAGTACATGGGACTTAATAGGATGGAGGGTTATAGGTAGGCCTAAAAGGTAGGGATATGTTCGGCACAACTTGTGGGGCCGAAGGGCCTGTTTTGTGCTGTAGTTTTCTATGTTTCTATTACAGAATAAACAGCAGCTGGCTAGTGTGTCAACCTTATCAACAAAACGCAATGTGTGACGGCACCTATTGAGAATCACTCGGAGAAACCAAATTCCCAAATCTCCCAAAGGAAGAGAATTCCAATTTCATAACCAGTTCAGTAAATTAGCTGATTTTTATCTGAGGTGTGAAAGTTAATGTACGAACAGCGAGTGTTCGTGCTAGTCGAGGTGCTGTCGTAACTGTGAATGATTTAGCATACGTCAGCGAAATTTCTCAGTTAATTAAGGCAGTCACCTTTGACATTGCGAATAATTACGAGGCGGTTAAGGAGCCCGCTGGATTCCCCGGTTCTCTTTCCTCCGAGAACTTGTCGCTTCCGCACGGCTTTGAGTTGAGCAAACCTGGTTTCTCTCATCATTGTGTAGCTGAACCAAGTGACGAGACGGGAGACAATTCCTCTGCATTGTCCGTTCATTGCATTCCTGGTGAGTGGTTGCCTCTGATGGAGTGAATCTTTTCAGTTCTTGCAGGGCATTCTTGAGAAAGCTATGGTGCCACTGTGTTCTAGTAGTCAGAGACTATTCTGCTTTGTTAGACTTTGGCCCTTTGATATGACACAAAAGTGCCACTTTGCGAAGGTACTGTTGCCACAGAACAAGGGACAAAGATGGAGCCAATGCAGCCGATCATGGTGCACTGGACTCCTGACCTATCTCTTGTGCGCAGTCACAATTTACACCAGAGGTTGCTACTCAGCTAATTACACAATGTAGACCACTGCTTTCCCCCCTGATAGCGAAGTCACACTGGCTGCCTGCGTTGCTGCTCAAGCCCTTCATAGAATCTTAGAATCTACAGTGCAGAAGGAGGCCATTTGGCCCATCGAGCCTGCACCAACAACAATCCCACCCAGGTCCTGCCCTATCCCCACATATTTACCCTCCTAATCCCCCTGACACTAAGGGGCAATTTATCATGGCCAATCAACCTAACCTGCACATCTTTGGACTGTGGGAGGAAACCGGAGCACCCGGAGGAAACCCACGCAGACACGAGGCGAACACGCAAACTCCACACAGTCACCAGAGGCCGGAATTGAACCCGGGTCCCTGGCGCTGTGAGGCAGCGGTTCTAACCACTGTGCCACAGGGCTGTCCCTTGTCGCAGGATTCCTGGTCACATCGCAGTCTTCAAAATTCAAATTCCTGGGGAAAAGAGAGTGTGATATTAATTGCCGAAACCACAATAGTTGGATAGCACAGCAAGAGCCCAGAATTTCCCCTCCCCAATCCCCCCTCAATTACACAATTTCTCAGAAATGTCCAAATAAAGCAATCCATTGTGCAGGTTGCTGTCTTTATTTCAGTTTAAAAATTTATTTCTTTCCCCTGTTGGTAATGTTCCTTTAATTCACAAAACCTGACCTTGATACAAGGCCTTAAAATACTTGCAGCCAGAGCCCACAACGCAGGGAGTGAAGAGAGAATTGGGATGTGGTACTGCCCTCACTGCATTGACCATATCCACGCTTCAAGATGGCACCAGAGCGTATGTTTTGTATGGGTAGCACGCAGAGCAATACTTTTCACCGTATCTCAGTACAATCTGACAATGAATCAAATCAAACCAAGACTGCAGGCCCTTGAAGAGGCCGCAGAGGAAGCTTACCAGGGATGAGGAACTTTCTTGTGGCAGGTTTTGAGTGGGGAGCTGGTTTCGTTCCACTTCGAGTAGAGAAGGTTAAGGGGGCGAGGGAGGGGATTTAATGTACGAGGGGGCTTCGGCAGAGTAAATAAGGAGCAACTGTTTCTTTTGGCAGAAGGTCAGTAACCAGAGGACACAGATTTAAGATAATTAACAGAAGAACAAGACGGAAGACGATGGTTTGTTTTTTTTATTCGAACAAGTTGTTATGATCTGGAATGCGGTGTCTGAAAGGGTGATGGCAACAGATTAAATAGAGTCATAGAGGTTTACAGCATGGAAACGGGCCCTTCGGCCCAACTTGTCCATGCCGCCCAGTTTTTACCAGTACGTTGCCCGCGTTTGACCCATATCCCTCTATACCCATCTTCCCATGTAACTATCTAAATGCTTTTTAAAAGACAAAATTGTACCCGCCTCTACTACTACCTCTGGCAGCTTGTTTCAGACACTTGCCACCCTGTGTGAAAAAATTGCCCCTCTGGACCCTTTTGTATCTCTCCCCTCTCACCTTAAACCTATGCCCTCTAGTTTTAGACTCCCCTACCTTTGGGAAAAGATATTGACTATCTAGCTGATCTATGACCCTCATTATTTTATAAACCTCTATAAGATCATCCCTAAGCCTCCTACGCTCCAGGGAAAAAAGTCTCCAAACTTCAAATTCTTGGGGAAAAAAAGAGAGAGCGAAAATAATTGATGGAACCATAATAACAATTGAAACTAAATAGCACAGCAAGAAACCAGTATTCCCCCTCCCCACCCACCTCCATAGTTTTCCAAAGGGAAATTAGATATATGCTTGAAAAGGAATAACGTGGGGGATATGAAGAAAGAGTTGGGATGTGGGGGGGATGGTGGGCCGAATGGCCTCCCTCTGAGCTGCATGATTCTGTAATATTAATGATAACTGAGTTATCACTCCACTCACCGTAGTTGTAGCTCCATGATTGTCAAAGCCTGCCAAGTGGCTTTATCAGCAGGTCAACCCAGAATGGTAGAATCCTTACAGTGCAGAAGGAGGCAATTCGGCCCATGATGTCTGCAACGACTTTTCAACAGAGCATCCTACCCAGGCACTATCCTTGTGACCCCACCTATATACCCACTAAACCCCCCCTTACCCCTACATCCTGGGGCACTAAGTGACAATTTAGCATGGCCAGTCCAGCTAACCTGCACATCTTTAGACTGCGGCAGTGTGGGAGCTGGCGTTGCTTCTGTGCCAGTAGTAGGGGAGATGGTGGCGTAAGTGTTAATGTCACTGGGCCAGTAATCCAGAGGCCCAGGCTGATGCTCTGGGGGCACGGGTTCAAATCCCACCATGGCAGCTGGTGCAATTTAGATAGATAGATAGATAGATACCCTACAGTGCAGAAAGAGGCCCTTCGGCCCATCGAGTCTGCACCGACCACAATCTCACCCAGGCCCTATCCCCATATCCCACCCACTAATCCCTCTAACCTAGACATCTCAGGACTCGAAGGGGCAATTTTAGCATGGCCAATCAACCTAATCTGCCCATCTTTGGACTGTGGGAGGAAACCGGAGCACCCGGAGGAAACCCACGCAGACACGAGGAGAATGTGCAAACTCCACACAGACAGTGACCCAAGCCAGGAATCGAACCTGGGTCCCTGGCACTGTGAGGCGGCACTGTGAGGCAGCACTGCTAACCACTGTGCCACCGTGCCACCTTCTCTTTGTTCTGTGGGCAGAGGAAGCTCTGTGGTATGGACAGAAAGGACCATCATTCATCAAATGCAGTGGTGTTAAACCAGACGTCTCCTAGCCTGTGGTTTAACAGCGCTGTATTTGTATTTGATCTTTGTCAGCGGAAGGTGGTCTTATAAGGCTCTGGTCAGACCATATTTGGAGTATTGTGAGCAATTTTGGGCCCCGTATCTATGGAAGGATGTGCTGGCTCTGGAGAGGATACAGAGGAGGTTCACAAGAATGATCCCGGGAATGAAAGGCTTGAAGTATGAGGAACGTTTGAGAACTCTCAGTCTGTACTCGATGGAGTTGAGGAGGATGAGGGGGGGATCTTGTTGAAACTTACAGTATACTGAAAGGCCTGGATAGAGTGGAAGTGGGGAAGCTGTTTCCATTAGTGGGAGAGACTAGGACCCGAGGGCACAGCCTCAGAGTAAAGGGACAACCCTTTAGAATCGAGATGAGGAGGAATTTCTTCAGCCAGAGGGTGGTGAATCCATGATATTCATTGCCACAGAAAGAAATCTCACACCACCAGGTTAAAGTCCAACAGGTCTATCTGGTAGCACAAGCTTTCGGAGCACTGCCCCTTCATCAGGTGAGTGGAGGATTTGGTTCACAAACGGGGCATATATAGACACAAACTCAATCACAACATAATGTTTGGAATGCAAGCACGGGGCGGCACGGTAGCACAGTGGTTAGCACTGCTGCTTCACAGCCCCAGGGACCTGGGTTCGATTCCCGGCTCGGGTCACTGTCTGTGTGGAGTTTGCACGTTCTCCTCGTGTCTGCGTGGGTTTCCTCCAGGTGCTCCGGTTTCCTCCCACAGTCCAAAGATGTGCGATTAGGTTGATTGGCCATGCTAAAATTGCCCCTTAGTGTCCTGAGATGCGTAGGTTAGAGGGATTAGCGGGTAAAATATGGAGTGATATGGAGGTAGGGCCTGGGTGAGATTGTGGTCGGTGCAGACTCGAATGGCCTCTTTCTGCACTGTAGGGTTCTATGATTCTATGACTCTATGAAGTCTTAACAGGAAATCAAGTCTTTACAGATGCAGACAATGTGAGTGGAGAGAGGATCAAGTAGAGGTTAAAGAGGTGTGAATTGTCTCAAGTCAGGACAGTTAGTGAGGTTTTGCAAGCCCAGGCAAGTCGTGGGGGTTACAGATAGTGTGACATGGACCCAAGATCCCGGTTGAGGCCGTCCTCATGTGTGCGGAACTTGGCTATCAGTTTCTGCTCTGCGTTGTCGTGTGTCTTGAAGGCCACTTTGCAAAACACTTACCCAAAGATCAGAGGCTGAATGCCCTTGACTGCTGAAGTGTTCCCCAACAGGAAGGGAAGACTCCTGCCTGGTGATTGCCGAGCGGTGTTCATCCATCCGTTGTCGTAGCATCTGGACTTGCCTGGGTTTGCAAAATCTCAGTAACTGTCCTGGCTTGAGACAATTTACATCTCTTTAACCCGTGCTTAACCCTCTCTCCACTCGCATTGTCTGTACCTGAAAAGTCTTTATTACCTGTTAATACTCGCATTCCAACCATTATCTTGTAATTGAGTTTATGTCTACATATGCCCTGTTTGTGAACTAAATCCTCCACTCACTCACTTGATGAAGGGGCAGCATTCTGAAAGCTCATGCTACCAAATAAACTTGTTGGACTTTAACCTGGTGTTGTGAGACTTCTTACTGTGCCCACCCCAGTCCAACGCCAGCATCTCCACATCATGATTGCCACAGAAGGCTGTGGAGGCCAGGTCATTGAGTGCATTTAGGACAGAGATAGACAGGTTCTTGATTGGTAAAGGGATCAAAGGCGGGAGAATGGGGTTGAGAAACCTATCAGCCATGATAGAATGGCAGAGCAGTCTCAATGGGCCGAATGGCCTAATTTAGCTCCTATGTCTTATGGGCATCACGGGTAAAAAAATATACGTGTTGCATCAGTTGGATGTGTTTTGATCAACCTTGAGGTTAGTGATTGTAAAGAGAAAGTGGGCAGAGTTTGCAGAAGATGTAGGGCCAGATGAACATTTTCCTGAAGTGCCAGTGAGCGCCACCATTCTAATTCGGTGTTAGATTCTTGGGGAGGAATACCCTCAGGCCGATAGATAGGAAGTACACAGCTGAGAGGGAGCTAAGGACAGGATTAAGTAAAACATGTCAGTGGGTCAGAATTGAAGTTGACTTGCACCGTGTTTCTTCAGAGCCTGGTATTGATTTTGTGTCACTGAGATCTGATTGTGATTTTGATGGAACATGTTGCCTATAAAAGTCAGTTTTGTTTATTTTAAACTAAATAGAGTTCTGGCCCTAAGTGAAGCTGAACACTGATTCCACAAAGGATTTTATATCCATAAATTTTAAAGGACTGCAATGTAATCCATGGCTGGCCCAGTATTGATACCGTGGCATTTATATTTTCCTCCAACATTTAAAGCATCATTATTATGTTAGGTGAGGTGATGGCCTAGTGGTATTATCGCTAGACTATTAATCCAGACATTCAGCTAATGTTCTGGGGACCCGGGTCCAAATCCATCCACGGCAGATGGTGGAATTTGAATTCATAGAATCATAGAAACCTTACAGTGCAGAAGGAGGCCATTCGGCCCATCGAGTCTGCACTGTCAACAATCCCACTCCAGGCCCTATCCCCACAACTCCACACAGTTACCCCGCTAATCCCTCTAACCTGCACATCCCGGGACACTATGGCCAATTTAGCACGGGCAATTTAGCACGGCCAATCAATCTATTCTGCACATCTTTAGACTGTGGGAGGAAACCGGAGCACTCAGAGGAAACCCACACAGACACAGGGAGAATGTGCAAACTCCACACAGACAGTGACTCAAGCCGGGAATCGAACCTTGGGTCCCTGGTGCTATGAGGCAGCAGTGCTAACCACTGTGCCACCACACTGCCATTCAAGAATTCAATAATAAAAATCTGGAATTAAGAAAATACTGATGACCATGAAACCAGTGTTGGAAAGAACTCTTCCAGTTCACTGATGTCCTTCAGGGAAGGAAATCTGCTGTCCTTACCTGGTCTGGCCGACATGTGACTCCAGAGCCACAGCAATGTGGTTGACTCTCAACTGCCCTCGGGCAACTAGAGATGGGCAATAAATGCTGGCCAGCCAGCGACGCCCATGTCCCACAAATGAAAAAATATATATCTTGCGACCAGGATTTAATTTGAAGGCCAGTTCCAATGCAGAATAGTAACAAACTGCAAACGGAAACCAAAAGTAATAACCGGCATGAGTGAAAAGATCAAGGTGAAACAACAGCCTAATTTCAGTTTGACCATACTGCCAAACCATTGGAGAAGCAGTCAGGGTGCAAACCTTCAATGTCCTCAACAGGAAAAGGCCCAAATGGAAACTTGGCAAGTGTGTGGAAATTGTCTCCTGATGACACAGAGTGGAAGTTAATGACCCAATATACCGGTACAACCACAGGCCTATCTGAAAAACCATTGCAGCGGTCGGGGGGGGGAGGGTGGGTGGAGTGGTGTCTCACCAGCTGTACTGGGCACAGAACTACCATCAATCCCAGAGGTCCACAAGACCCCAGCAATGGCAGTGGAACAACAACAGTCACCAAGGCAACAAGGGTGATGGGAACAACAATCTTTGGACGAGGAACATCACCCAGACGAACAGCCACTGTCAACGTGCATGTGTACCACTAAGAGTCCTACACACTTCAAAGACTATGGATGCAAAGCATGTTCAAAGACTGAGTATTAGCACAAACAGTGTTAACGCGTGAGAACTGTGGGGTATAGTGGGAAACTTGGGCAACACAGGATCGTGCATGCTAATGTGTCCTGTTCGCTGGGAAAAGGAGGATGTTTGTATCTTTTGTTTGTGATGAAAAGGGAATGTTGGGTTTCAAGATATCACCAGTTTAATTGACACCCCTGGCTTTCTGTAGTCAGGTGAGTATGCAATGAAGCCGCCTCTGGAGGCAGCCATCTTGAGATCAGTTCCGTAAAGCCTCTCAGAGAAACAGACGCTGAATAAGACTGCTGCCCTCATACTTGAAACACTAATCTCCCTGACGGTGAACTGAGCAAACATCTGTTGAGACAAGGTTCAAAAGAAGTCAAAATACAACCTGGTTTCATGGTGAGATGAATATATGGAGCAGCAATTATGATCCGATTACTTCAATCAATAATGTAGTGATGCAAAACAATGAATGAATATTGCTTCCCCACTTCAAAACAAAGTGACACCTAATTGGTCCTTGGCTTTCCAAACCTCCTTGTTTCATAGAATCATAGAATTCTACATTGCAGAAAGAGGCCATTCGGCCCATCGAGTCTGCACCGACCACCATCCCACCCAGATCCTATCCCCGTAACCCCGTGCATCCACCCTACCTTGACCCCCTGACCCTCAGGAGCAATTCAGCATGGCCAATCTGCCTAACCTGCACATCTTTGGACTGTGGGAGGAAACCGGAGGACCCGGAGGAAACCCACGCAGACACGGGGAGAAAGTGCAAATTCCACACGGACAGTGACCCACGCTGGGAATCGAACCCGAGTCCCTGGCGCTGTGAGGCAGCAATGCTAACTCGTGCTTTCCTGCGGATGTCCTCGCTGCTTCCCTTTTGAAACAACCTAGCGATCTGTCTGTATCTCATTTTGCGCTCCATTTGGCTCTGGGCAATGTCAGATTGGGATCAAAGATCTTCCCACACAATGGGTGCGATTCTGCCTTCTCAGTTCCCCAAGACAACCGAGTGTTGCTCATTGTTTGCAACCTTTGAGTGAGATACTTCCCATCTGACATTTTCATTGCCACCATTTCCTCTTTTGCAAATGTGCTTTGCTTTAAAAACCCCACCATTAAAAGGAACACTGGGTGGAATATTACAGGGGTCGGTCGGACAGCTTGCACCCCCGTTCCCCCGGAAGCAAAGGTCAGTGTGGAGAGCCCACCCGCTCCAGCCGCAATGTGCTGGGGGTGTGTTAACCTGGGTCAGCGTGCGACTCCCATTCCTTCACTGAGTGGGAGGGATGTCCCACCTTCAAGGTTGATGGCTCATCTGATTGGCCGGCAGCTCCCCCAGTCCTGGCAGTGCCAAGATCGCCCGAGTGGGCGCTACCAGCACTGTGACGAGGAATCAGAAGGAGAAAACCGGTGGCTCCCCGGAAACAGGTACGCCTGGGGTTTTGGGCAGGGAAGGTCTGGGAAGTTACGGGAGCAGGACGGAAGTGGTTGGGGTGGTGGGCTTAAGGCAGCAAGCGAGTAGGAAGAGAAGAGATGTTGTATCATAAGGGCTGAAGGGGGGGGGGGGAGTGGGGAGTGGGCAGAGAGGGAGAGAGGTGGGCTGCAACCCCTGAAGATGGAACACCCCTTCCCATGCGTTAGAGAGTTTAAAAAAAACTCAGGCTGCCCACTCCTCCCTGACTGCCCACGCCAACCATTTTATGACATGGGCAGTGTATTAACGGGGGTCACTTAGCTTGGTAACCAGCCTAATTGACCCTTACTTAACTATTTAATTATGGTGGGGTGGGCTGCCAACTTCATTGTCTGTCTACTCCTGCTTCCCCCCCCCCACTCCCCGAGCTTGAGGATGGGTGGCAGGGTGAGCACCCACACCATATTCCCTGTGGCTCCTACCAAAGCCCCACCAAGCAGGGGCACATAAAATGCAGCCTCTTTCTCTCTCCAAATCCTTTCAGTGGCAAAACACTCAGAATTTGTTGAACCCTGGTGAGTGCTTTGAAATTACGTCGCTGCCCCTTCCTCAACTTTAAAGTGCAACATTCTGGACAACGTATGAACAATTAAGTCTATAATTAAAGTCAAGTAAAGCTCACTCCCTGATGCAGTGGAGAGGACACAAGTGATTCTGGAGAATAAAAGTTGGGCCACTGCGCTGGAGCTAAAATACCTCTTAAACAAGTCTAAACAAGGTCCTGGTGCAAATACTAGGCAGGGACTGAACTGGCCCTCAGCAGTTCACTGAACGTGAGTACAAGCTTTCTATCTGCACTTGTGTCTCGCTGACATGTCAGAAGTGTGTTCGGTCGCGGAGTGGTTGGATTTATGTGCAGGCTGATGAACATTAAATCTGGATAATGTATTTTGTCCCGTTGTGTGTTTAATACTGAGAACAAGTGTAGGAGGAAAGGGGGGGTCTTGTGCCAGCGTTTTCGATTTACAACAAGTGGAAGATTCGGGTTACCCATCGCTCGGGGCGGGGGGGGGTGGCAAGTAGCAAAATATTTACATTAAAAAGCTGAACAGGAGATTGTCTAATTCCAAACCCACAGGAGGAAATGTGTGTGGAGGGGGAAATGTATGTGCTCAGTTTGTGACTTACTGTACGTTGAGGGATCCTGTGTATGATTTGCTTCATCTTATGCCAAGACTTCATTTTAAGATATTTCTGCCTATGCAATTATATTTAAGTGCTAAGCTTAAAAAAAACACTTGACTACATTTTAAAACTCAGAAGGCATGCTGGGTTAACTAGAAATTGACTGCATTTTTGAAAAGTGCAATGCGAGCAAAACAGGCTTTTTACTAAGCCAAACAAAACAACATCTGCAAGGCCTGTTTCTCCAAGTTAGAGACAGCATGTGCAAAACAATTGCAATAGCAAAGATAAAGAATGACATATATTGTAGTTTCAACTCTGCGTTTGCAGTTCAGTTAAGCTTTGTTTTTAATTTTTTTATATCAGTACAGGACTGGCTGAAGAAGCCAGTCTCTCTCCAGCCTTTCTCTTTCTGTTCGCTTTTGTAATGGTTTAATTATAAGCTCTGTTCAATAAAGGAAATTCATTTCAACATCGTACCAGTGCTGTCTTCATCTATTCAAAGGAATGAATGGACCCTACACTCAAAGACTATTTCCTCGGGTGAATGGAGCTATTACAAGGGGGCATAACTATAGGGTTCGTGGTGGGAGATATAGGAAGGATATCAGAGGTAGGTTCTTTACGCAGAGAGTGGTTGGGGTGTGGAATGGACTGCCTGCAGTGATAGTGGAGTCGGACACTTTAGGAACATTTAAGCGGTTATTGGATAGGCACATGGAGCACACCAGGATGACAGGGAGTGGGATAGCTTGATCTTGGTTTCAGATAAAGCTCGGCACAACATCGTGGGCCGAAGGGCCTGTTCTGTGCTGTACTGTTCTATGTTCTATGTACACTGTACATGTTATATATGTGAATATAACATATATGTATGTGCATGTGAGCACATGGATGTATGTGTGTATATTTATATTTTTTACACCCATCCAAAACCTCAAATATCGTTCTTGACCTCTGCACCAGTATCCACTTTGACCCTCCACACCGTCAATTAATTTAGTTATTTGGTCTCTTCTCAAATGAAATAAATCCGACTTGCTTTATATATTTAGATCTGATTGCAATGCCATTGCTGATGCCCAGCATCCACCACACTTGCACCAGAAAATAATTTTTAATAAAGGGCCACTCCAGAAGGTTCTGGTCAATCCACACACAATACTGCAATAGCACCGTTTCAACGTGTTCCTTTCCATTTTCGAGACATGGGTGTCAATTGCAAGGCTGCCCATTCATCGTTGCCCTTGAGGCTGGTGAGCCTCCATTCTGACGGGAGAAGGATGATGGGCTTTCTTCCCGATAGGGCACTTGTGAACCAGTTGGGTTTGTGTTGCAGTCCAACAGTCTTGCAGTCACTTAAACTGATGCCGACTTGTCACTTCTGAATTTTATTAAAAACAGAATTAAAATTCTCAAACTCCCACAGTGAGATTCGAATCACAACCTTTGCATTAGCCTCTGGATTACTAGCCGAGTAGTGTAACCATGATGGTGACCATGTACCGCCAACTATGCCTCATATGTATTAGCCTACAAAAGATAACCAACTGCTTCAGAAAAGCTAACCACTGGGGGAAAAAAAGAGCCCTGGCCAGAGACCAGTGACCAAGGTCACTGCTTCGAGGTGAATGAGTTTGTAGGATTCGTTATTGCATTGGATTTCAGGATTACATCTGTAAGCAATTAGGGGTGGGTTGTTTGACGCAAACTTTTCATTTGTAAATGAAATCAAACCTTTACCTTTTTCCAATTATAAAAACGACTCCATTGGGGTTCCTGCAATGCTGCAGTCACCAGAATATCTGGAATCAAAACAGAAAGTGCCGGAAATACTCAGCAGGACTGGCAGCGTCTGTGCAAAGAGAAGAGTTTGTGTTTTGAGTTGAATTTAGAAAGGGAGGGAGAGTGTGGAGTGAGGTTCCACAGGAATGTCTATAAATGGTTTACTCAAAGTAAGAAGTCTCACAACACCAGGTTAAAGTCCAACAGGTTTATTTGGTAGCACAAACTTTCAGAAGACAGCCTCTTCATCAGGTGAGTGATGGTTTACTGACAGTCCTGCACGCCACGTTTGATGGTCGTTTGCTCTTGAGAATAATGGTTTTCCGAAGTTTAAATCCAGTTCCATTTAACTGGCAAGAGGCACATTGTATTTGAGTCACTGTAAAAGCAGTCTGGCCTGGAGTAAACTGAACCTGGATAAGTAAACCTAAGCTCGCAAGTTCTCTCCGGCATTTGATTCCCATCGAGGGTCGCCCCAGAACATTCCTGAGTACTTGATCCTGCTCGCAATCCTTTTGTTCTGTCACCACATCCTAATTCCTGAGGTGGGGCAGTGACATCTTTTATCTCGATCCATTTTGAAGGGCTGAGATTTTGTCGAGTCGGGAGCCCTTTACAAATGGCGGGTGAGTCCCGAATTCAGGCTTCCCAACCCCGTCCCTGGGCTGAGAGATTTTCGGGAGTGCCCTTTAAGGGTGTGGGCTGGTTCCCCTCAAAAGCCCGCATCCATAAATTTAGCCTAGCCAGTTCCATTAAGAAATCATAGAAACCGTACAGTGCAGAAGGAGGCCATTCGGCCCATCGAGTCTGCACCAACAATGATCCCACCCAGGCCCTATCCCCGTAACTCCACATATTTATCCCGCTAATCCCTCAAACCTACAAATCCCGAGACACTAAGGGGCAATTTAGCATGACCAATCAACCTAACCCGCACGTCTTTGGACTGCGGGAGGAAACCCACGCAGACATGAGGAGAACGCGCAAACCCCACGCAGACAGTGACCCAAGCTTGGAACTGAGCCCGGGTCCCTGGTGCTGTGAGGCAGCAGTGCTAACCACTGTGCCACCCTGTCGCATCTAAGGAAATTAGCATGTCCTCCTCTGCAATTTGGATGGAGTCGGCAGGGTTTGTGATGCATGGCCGCTCTGAGGAATCCTAACTCTGCATTACCCACCTCGGTGATAAAAATTCAGGCCTAAATTTGTTTGAATCACCCCCTAGTCCAGCCAGTATCTGTTGGATCTTTATTTGGATATTTTTACGGAGTCCTAAACCTACTGGTTTATTTGGCTGTCCATCTCTCGCTGATTTCAAATTAAACTCCACCAGCCTCTCTGTTGTTGAAATTGCCCCCAAGTAAGTAACTTTCATAGAATCCCTACAGTACAGAAGGGAGCCATTTGGCCCATCATGCCTGTACCGACCACAATCCCACCCAGGCCCTATCCCCGTTATCCCATGCATTTACCCCGGCTAGTCCTCCTGACACTAGGGTCAATTTAGCATGGCCAATCAACCTAAACTGCACATCTTTGGATTGTGGGAGGAAACCGGAGCACCCGGAGGAAACCCACGCAGACACGGGGAGAACGTGCAGATTCCGCACAGACAGTGACCCAAGGCCGGAATTGAACCCATTTCCCTGGCGCTGTGAGGCAGCAGTGCTAACCACTTTCCATTTCTTGCCAAGTATGTCGTTTTCAATAACTATCAACCCTTTTGCTGAAATGGAGAGCTGCTAAGATCATAAGAGCGGGAGTAGGCCATTCAGCCCATTGAGCCTGCTCCACCATCTGTAGGATCGTGACTCATCTGATTCTAGCCCTTAACTGCCCTTTCTTGCCTGTCCCATAACGCTTGACTCCCTTGTCAATCAAAGATCTGCTTAACTCAGTCTTAAATAGATTCAGTGACCCAGCCTCCACTGCTCTCTGTGTCCAAAAGTGTGCAGGTTAGGTGGATTGGCCATGCTAAATTGCCTCTTGGTGTCAGGGGGATTAGCAGGGTATATATGTGGAGTGACAGGAATAGGGCCTGGATGTGATTGTAGTTGGTGCAGACTCGATGGGCCGAATGGCCTCCTTTTATTATTTCTGGGAGAATTACAAAGAGAGAAGAAATTCTTCCTCATCGACAAATTAGATGGAGACACCTTATCTTTAAACTTTGCCTCCTAGTTCTAGATTCCTCCACAAGAGGGAACATCGTATCAGAATCTATACAGAATTTTCCTGTCCCGCCCGCCACGGGAATCGAAGTGGGGCCGGGGGGGGGGGGGGGCGGGGGGGGGGGGAGTGGAGACCATGAGACGGTCCGTTGACCTCGAGTGGGATTTTCTGATTTTGGGGCGAGTGCGACTGGAAAATCCCACTTATATCTCAGAATCTTATGCATTTCAATGAGATTATCTCTCACTCTTCTCAACTTCAGCAAGTAGGCCCAAATACATCCCTCGTCTTAATAGAGAATCCTTTAGGCTCCACATTTGTCATAAACATTTGTCTGTCTTTATTTTATCAATATCACCACGGTGATTGGTCAGCTAAACTTAGTTCCAGTTCCATATAAGCTGCTACATTATTATGATCTTATCGAGGTGTATAGGATCATGAGAGGCATGGATAGGGTGAATGCACTCAGTCTTTTTCCCAGGGTTGGGGAATCGAGAACTAGAGGGCATAGGTTTAAGTTAAGAGGGGAAAGAATTAATGGGAACCTGAGGAGCAACTTTTTTACACAAAGGGTGGTGTGTATGTGGAATGAGCTGCTGGAGGAAGTGGTTGAGGCAGGGACATTGACAACATTTAAAAGGCTTTTGGACAGATACATGGATCGGAAAGGTTTAGAGGGATATGGGCCAAATGCAGGCAAATGAGGTTAGCTTAGATGGGCTTTTTGGTCAGCATGGACCAGTTTGGGCCGAAGGGCCTGTCTCCATGTCGTAGAATCTATGATTCTCTTTCAAGTTCTCGATTATGCTCCAACCAATATTCATTGGGCCTCCTCATATTCTGAACTCAATTTGTTTCCCCATGGCACCGTGGCGCCATTTTGGTTAGCACTGTTGCCTCACAGCGCCAGTGACCCTGGGTTCGATTCCCGGCTTGGGTCACTGTCTGTGTGGTGTTTGCACATTCTCCCCATGTCTGCGTGGGTTTCCTCCGGGTGCTCCGGTTTCCTCCCACAGTTCAAAGATGCTGGTTGATTGGCCGTGCTAAATTGACCCTTAGTGTTAGGGGGATGTCAGGAGGATTAGGAGGATAAATAAGTGAGGTTATTTTGGATAGGACCAAGGTGGAATTGCAGGTGGTGCAGGCTCGATGGGCCGAATGGCCTCCTTCTGCACTGTAAGTATTCTATGATTCTGTGACCTTAAAGCTGTCCATCTCCAGCTGTCTCTTAGTTTTTCTAAGGGAGTGCCTTTAAAGGAGATCTGAGGAACCAGGCCCACATTCTGCTTTAGCCTGTCTTAGTTTAGCCCAAGTCAGCCGCTATGTAATATTTGTGAGTGTGCAAACAAGCTTGTAGGAAGGGATTAGTTCCCAGTTTGCTAGCAGAATGCTGGGCCATTACTTTGCACTGTCAATTGGCAGTGGGGTCACATAGCACAGCAGTATGTCTGATGTCTACTTTATAAAAATAACATAAATATTCATGAGGTGGTGTTAACAGCTGTGGCACGGAGACATTTACTGTATCAATATTTTGCCCCTGTAACCTACACAACTTATTTTTAAAGATACTGGTGTGAAATATATTGAACCAATTAGTTGTCTCAATTCCTTACCCAGAGAGTGGTTACAGTGTGGAATATAGGAATTCAGAGCAGAAGCAGGCCGATTCAGGCCTTCGAGCCTGCTCCGCCATTCAATCAGATCATGGCTGATCTCTCCCTGGTCTCAAATCCACCTCCCCACCTGTTCCCCATATCCCTTTATACCTCTTTTATATTAGAAATATATCCATCTCAAAATCATTCAACTGTCTCGGTGGAGTTTGCACTTTCTCCCCGTGTCTGCGTGGGTTTCCTCTGGGTGCTCTGGTTTCCACCCACAGTCCAAAGATGTGAGGGTTAGTTGGATCGGCCATGCTAAATTGCCCCTTGGTGTCAGGGGGATTAGCAGGGTAAATGTATGGGGTTACGGGAATAGGGCCTAGGTGGGTTGTGATCGGCGCAGACTCGATGGGCCGAATGGCCTCTTTCTGTACTGTAGGGATTCTATGAGTTTGCACGTTCTCTCTGCGTCTGTGTGGGCTTTCTCCGGGTGCTCCAGTTTCCACCCTCAGTCCAAAGATGTGCGGGTTAGGTGGATTGGCTGTGCTAAATTGCCCCTTAGTATCAGGGGGACTAGCTAGGATAAATGCATGTGGCTATGGGGATAGGGCCTGGGTGGGATTGTTGTTGGTGTGGACTCGATGGGCTGAATGGCCTCCTGCACTGTAGGGATTCCATGATTCTATCTATGTGTCTGATTTAATATGCAAATTTACTAGGTTATGCACATTGTTTGACATGCTAACCTTTATTCCTCTCTCATTCCTGAATTGAATAGGTACGGATTTCCAGGTCAACAGTTTACCGTTGCCCCGGAAACCCCAGCACGAATGGGCCCTGTTCCATGAGGAGTCACCTAAAAACAACTATAAGCTTTTTCACGAGCCTGCAGTCACGTTGTTTAATTACACTTCCACATTCAGCCGCTATTCCCATATGCCTTTAACTACCCAGTACCTGGAGAGCCTGGAGGAGTTACAATCTCACAAGTACTTGATCCCGCTGTCTCAGAAGAACCGCCTGAGGGAACACCTAGCGCCATTAGTATACGTTCAGTCTGACTGCGATCCACCTTCAGACAGAGACAGTTATGTCCGGGAATTGATGAAATACATCCCAGTGGATTCTTACGGGGAATGTCTCCACAACAAGGATCTTCCAGGTAGCCTGAGGGATCCCACAACCATGGATGACGATCGATTTTATAGGATCCTCGCCCAGTACAAATTTATTCTCGCTTTCGAGAACGCGGTTTGTGACGATTACATCACCGAGAAGCTGTGGCGACCTTTCAAGCTGGGAGCGGTTCCAGTCTATTACGGCTCCCCCTCCATAGCAGACTGGCTGCCCAGCAACAGAAGTGCCATCCTCGTCGGAAGCTTTTCGCATCCCAGGGAGCTGGCCGAGTACATAATGCAGTTGGACGGGAGTGACCAACGGTACGAAGACTACCTGGAGTGGAAGTGGAAAGGTCCAATCTCCAACAAGAAGCTACTGACCGCTATGAGAGAGCGTAAGTGGGGAGTTCGCGATGTTTCCCAGGACAACTACATCGATGCCTTTGAATGTCTGGTGTGCAACAGAGTGTGGGAAAATCTCCGAAGAAGGCGAGAGGTATGTTAGGTGTCTGCTCACTGATATGTCGTTGTCCGCGAGGTCGTATCGAACCAGAGGCAGATGGCAAAACCGCTGTAAGTTGACATTACAGCCCGAACCTTTCCTGGGTTGAAAAAGGACCTGATTGTAATTTCTGATTGGAAGGCCCAGAACTCCAATCTGCTGGGATTATTTTAATTTGATTTGATTTATTATTGTCACGTATATTAGCATGCAGTGAAAAGTATTGTTTCTTGCGTGCTATACAGACAGAGCATACCGTTCATAGAGAAGGAAACGTGAGAGTGCAGCACGTAGTGTTACAGTTATAGCTAGGATGTAGAGAAAGATCAACCTACTGCAAGGTAGATCCATTCAAAAGCAGGGAAGAAGCTGTCCTTGAGTCGGTTGGCACGCGACCTCAGACTTTTACGTTCTTTTCCCGACGAAAGAAGGTGGAAGAGGGAATGTCCGGGGTGCGTGGGGTCCATGATTGTGCTGGCTGCTTTTCCGAGGCAGCGAGAAATGTAGACAGAGTCAATGGATGGGAGGCTGGTTTGTGTGATGGATTGGGCTACATTCACGACCTTTTGTAGTTTCGTGCGATCTTGGCCAGAGCAGGAGCCAGACCAAGCTGTGATACAACCAGAAAGAATGATTCTGTCCTGATTGTAGACTGGACTTTAAATTCTATTCAGGATGGGAGGGAGGGAGGGAGTGAAGGAAGCACTCATCTGCCCACCATGCCAAGTGGGAATGCAGTGAGAGTTAGGCCTTAGTGGAACCCACTCAGAACACATGCTTCTGTGAATCCCAAGCTTACGTCATCAATCCCGTGGCAGAGGCTTCAATGGGAGAATTTGGTGAGTCCAAAGATGTGTAGATTAGGTGGATTGGCCATGGTAAAGTGCCTCTTAGTGTTGGGGCGATTAGCAGGGTAAATACAGTGGTTAGCCCTGCTGCCTTATAGTGCCAAGGACCCGGGTTCGATTCCCAGCTTGGGTCACTGTCTGTGCGGAGTTTGCACGTTCTCCCCGTGTCTGCGTGGGTTTCCTCTGGTTGCTCCGGTTTCCTCCCACAGTCCGAAAGACGCGCTGTTTAGGTGCATTGGCCGTGCTAAATTCTCCCTCAGTGTACCCGAACAGGCGCTGGAGTGTGGCGACTAGGGGAATTTCACAGTGACTTCATTGCACTGTTAATGTAAGTCTACTTGTGACACTAATAAATGAACTTTAAATACGTGGGGTTTACGGGGATAGAACCTGGGTGGGACTGTTGTCAGTGCAGGCTCGATGGGCCGAATGGCCTCCTCCCGCACTGTAGGGATTCTATGATTCCAAGAGAAATGGTGCAGGGTGGTGATGGCTTCCTCCGAAGCTTGCGTTTGAGGATTCTGAATTAGGCAGCATTTAGATTTTGTCAGTGGGTGTCTGAGTGTGTCAGAAACTTGGATTTGTTCCTTTCTGTGCCCTACTAATGCCCCCCCGCCCCATCCTTTGCCTTACCTACAGGGTTTATCGCCAATTCGGTGGCAGGCGCAAGCGAATCACCTGAGCTGTCCAGCACCTGAGGCCTTCACCTTCCTGCCGCCCTCGACGGGCAGGGCAGTTGTCCGGGATTTATGGAAGCCAAGTTTCCACCAGTCCAAACGGGAAGCCACTGCGTTGAGGCACTTGGTGGAGTTGAACCGAAACTTCACGACTGATAAATTCTGGCGAATGGTGTTTAAGGACCACCTTTAATTGCAACCCGATTTTTTTTTTAAAAGAGAGTATCTATTCTTACGATGCTTCTAAAGGAACAGCAGCAGAAATGCAACCGTTGATGCCCATCTTCTGCGTTGCAAAGTAGACTGAAGATTTATTACCAGCAGAGCAAAAAAAAAAAAGGATGACCGATTACTAAGTGCTGGCGTACAGCCATGCTGTTTTAATGGTGCCACTCAAGCAATTGTTCAGTGTGATGGGAATTAACTCGAGCATCTGTCAGCTGATTGTTGCTTGGAAGTTAGTGATGTTTGCTCCTGCATGGGACATTTTCTCAATACGAGCCAATTCAAATCTCCTGAACCTTGAAATGATGCTGCGGTAAATGTTCAAATGCTGAACAAGATTTTCTGAAGGTGCTCTCCTTAAGATGAACGGAATATTGCCTCTGCTAGATTAAAGATCTAGCCGGAACCTCAGGCAGAAAATCAAAATGTCGGTGTTTAATTGCTGCCATTATGCCGCAGCATCCTTTCAAGGCCATAGTTACATGTAAAGGCTTAAGTTGATGCATCTCGAGCTAAACTGACCCAACTGGCTCCCAGCATAGTGCAGACTTGGAATTTCACCAACAAGATGATCAGGTAGAAAGTGTGAGCTGAGTAATGAAGATTGAGAGATTCCATGTCATCTGTAACGTCACCTATCTCTTCTCCTCCCTCAGCGCTTCTGCTGCTGAAACCCTCACCTAAGCCTTTGTCACTCAACTCTTCCAATGCCCTCCTGCACAGCCTCCTACCTTACCATCTCTGGGAGCTTCATTTCATCCAAACCATAAGACCATAAGATAAAGGAACAGAATTAGGCCACACGGCCCATCGAGTAAGCTCTGCCATTCGATCATGGCTGATAAGTTACTCAACCCCATTCTCCCGCCTTTTCCTCGTAACCTTTGATCCCCTTACCAATCAAGAACCTATCTATCTCTGTCTTAAATACACTCGATATCCTGGCCTCCCACAGCCTTCTGTGGCAATGAATTCCATAGATTCACCACCTTCTGGATCAAGCAATTCCTCCTCATCTCGGTTCTACTCCAAAGGCTGTGCCTTTGGATCCTAGTTTCTCCTACTAATAGAAACATCTTCCCCACGTCCATTCTATCCAGGCCTTTCAATATCCTGTAAGTTTCAGTGAGATCCCCCCTCATCCTTCTAAGCTCCATCAAGTAAAGACCCAAAGTCCTCAAACGTTTCTCATACATCAAACCTTTCATTCCCAGGATCATTCTGGTGTACCTCCTCTGGGCCCTCTCCAGAGCCAGCACATCCTTCCTTAGACACGGGGCCCAAAATTGCTCACAATATTCCAAATGTGGTCTGACCAGAGCCTTAAAAAGCCTCAGCAGTACATCCCTGCTTTTGTATTATAGCTTTGCTGCCCAACTCTTCACTCACACTAAGTCCTGTTCATTTAAGAACAAAGATTATTACAGCACAGGCACAGACCCTTCGGCCCTCCAAGCCTACACTGATTGCATTGTCCTATCTAGACCAACTACCTGTATCCCTCTATTTCCAGTTTGTTCATATGCTATCCAGATAAGTCTTAAATGTCGCTAACATGTCTGCCTCAACCATCTTATTTGGCAGTGCATTCCAGGCTCCCACCACTCTGTGTAAAAAAAAAAACCTCCCCCGCACATCTCCACTGAACCTTTCCCTCCTTAGCTTGAACTTGTGCCCCCTTGTAATTGTCATTTCTGCCCTGGGAAAAATGCTTCCAACTGTTTACCCTATCTATACCCCTCATAATTTTATAAACTTATACCTCGTGATCACTGATTTACTTGGCACCGGGTCCAACCACACCTGGATTATAAAGTTCTCATACATGTGTTTGCATCACTCTCTCCTTATCCTCCGGAGCTTCCCCCAATGCTCTCAATTCAGGTTTCTTGTGCGTTTCCAACCTTCATTCGCCCCACCATTGGAATTTGTGCCTTTAGCTGTTTGGGCTTTCAGTGTCTTACCTCTCTTTCCTGTTGGGACAGTCTGTAACATCTACCTCTTTGACCAAGCTTCTGGTGGCTCAGTGTCACATTTTGTTTGATAATGTTCCTGACGTTTTACCACATTGCTGAAAAGAGCGACTTGTTGCTGAAGCTTTTCATCTTGCACTTATCAGGACAAATGCAAGAATACCAAATTTCAAACCCTCAGCAATTTATACTACAGGAGAAAAGGCCACTGGTTGGTTGGCAAGTTAACTCTGATTGGCCGGGGCATTGTCATGGACAAGCCAGTGGGGAACTATAGGCTCCCCAATCTCCTGGGTGATTCATTTACACTTGCTAGAATCGATATATAGTCATGTGCAGGGACCCATTCCCTGCAAACAAAAGCAATATGTCCAAATTTTGTGCCTTTTTTGAATTACCCAGGAGTGTGGTGAGCTGCTATCTCCATGGCAACACCTCAATCAATCCGAGTCAACTTTTGTTTTATTCATTTATGGGATGTGGGTGTCACTGGCTGGGCCAGCAATTGTTTCCCATCCCTCACTGCCCTCCATGTCAGAGGACATTTGAGAGTCAACTGCAATGCTGTCCATCTGAAATTACATGTAGGCCAGACCAGGTAAGGATGGCAGATTTCCTTTCCTACAGGACATTAGTGAACCAGATGGGTTTTCACGATAATTTACAATGATTTCATGGTCATCAGTAGACTTTAATTCCAGATTTTTCTTTATTGAACTTAAGTTTCACTTCTGCTGTAGTAGGATTTGAACCCAGGTTCTCAGAGCATTACCCTTGGGCTCTGGATTACTAGTCTGGTAATAATACCACTACGCCATCGCCTCTCCACTTGCTAAGCAATCAGCACCCTTTTCTCCTGTAGTATAAGTTGTTGCGCTTACTTGAAATTTGATATTCTTTGGTTTGTCCTAATATTCAAGTTTGGTACAATTTACTTTGTTAAATGTGCTGCTCTTGTTCTAAATCAGATGAAAACATTTCTGAATTTGTTGTCATTCTGCGCTGGGAACTTGGGTTCGATTGTGACCTGCATGAGTCAGATGAAACTTGTCTTTCTCTGATAGTTGACTGAAATGAGCTTTGATTTACAGTGCCAGTTTCATGTGGAGATGTTCCCCTCTTGCGGTTTCAAGAAGCCCCCTATTGATCTAGAAGTTACACTTCTTTATCCAGAAGTTGTGAGGCATATGGCTGCAAGATCTGATAGGCTTTACTGTCCATCAGACCCTCTAATTGACCCATCGAGCGTCACTCCACATTGGGAATGAAGCCTTGCAAATTTGGAGCTTGCATTTAATCTGCCTTTGCTGAGTTACGTAGAAACTGGAAGCAGGAGTAGGCCATTTGGGCCTTCGAGCCTGCTCCGCCATTCATTTTGATCATGACTGATCATCAAATTCAATATTCTGATCTCTTCCCCCCCCACCCCCCGTATCCCTTGATCCCTTTAGCCCCAAGAGCGCTATATCTAATTTCTTCTTGAAATCACACAACATTTTGGCCTCAACTATTGTGGTACGGAAATCCACACATTCACCGCTCTCTTAGTGAAGAAATTTCTCCTCACCCCAATCCTAAAAGGTTTACCCCTATCCTGTTACCTGACCCGAGGGATAAACAGTTACATCCGATAATCTGTTTCTTGTAAATATAGTCGCGTGTTACATTATCATGGTCATTTTGAAAGAGCATAAATTAAGTTCAAACAGACTGCAAGAATTAATAAAGTTGTTTACAGGGAGGGATAAGGAACACTTAGCAATCCATTAACAGCACAATGAAATGTGTGCAGTGACGGGCTATTTACCCTTTGCATACAAATAACAATTCTCTAGACTGAAATTTCTGAATCTTTTCACCCCCCATGACTTTTTAAACTATCTTTGTCTCTCCTCCTACTTTCTTCGTCGTGTTAGCACATTCAGCAAGTGTTTCCCACTCATCTTTGAGAAGAATCATAGAAACCCTACAGTGCAGAAAGAGGCCATTTGGCCCATCGAGTCTGCACCGACCACAATCCCACCCAGGCCCTACCCCCATATCCCTACATATTTACCCGCTAATCCCTCTAACCTATGCATCTCAGGACACTAAGGGGCAATTTTTAGCATGGCCAATCAACCTAACCCACACTGTGGGAGGAAACCGGAGCACCCGGAGGAAACCCATGCAGACACGAAGAGAATGTGCAAACTCCACACAGACAGTGAGTGACCCAAGCCGGGAATCGAACCCAGGTCCCTGGAGCTGTGAAGCAGCAGTGCTAACCACTGTGCTACCGTGCCACCGTGTAAACGCTCTTTTTCTCAGTTACATTTTTAACCTAAAAGACTCAGTTGACTCACCTGAGCAATGCATGGGGCTGCCTCTGGAGTTTGGAATGGAGGCTACCAGTAACCCTAAACCCCAGAACACCACAGCAGTGGGTGGGGGAAACCTTCACAAATGGACCTCCCAGATTGAGTGTTGGCAAGGTGGTCCATCTTGCAGCCTCAGAGCATTCCTGGACATCCATCTTCTTTCGCAGGAGGCCTTTCTTCATTAGAGAGGTTGTGATGTTTGCCATCTTGCCATCAGGCCTGCCCCGCCACAGGATACGGCCCATAACACCCGATTGCATAATTAATGAGGTCGGGGCCAAAATGTAGGCATGCCAGCTACCGCAGTGGGGAAACGGTCCATCTTCATGCCCCCTCCCCATGGGACTTAGGCCAAGATGGGAAAATGCCACCCAAAGTTTACATTTTAGATCTTGACCTTTCATCAGTAGTGGGAGAAGTTTTTCCAGCTATTGAATGTCAAGAGGAGAGGGTTAGATCCTCTCTTGTTGAAGATGGTCATTGCCTGGCTCTTGTGTGGCACGAATGTTACTTGCCACCTATCAGCGCAAGCCTGAATGTTGTCCACGTCTTGCTGCATTTGGTTATGGATTAATTTAGTATCTGGGGAGTCCTGAATGACACTGAACATTGTGCAATCATCAGCGAACATCCCCACTTTTGGCCTTATGATGGAAGGTAGGTCCTTGATTAATGTCAATGATGCTTAACTGTTTAACTGTCCCCTCGAGAGCAATTAGGGGTGCGCAATAAATGCTGGCTTAGACGGTGATGCCCATGTGCCATAAAAATAATAAAGGAAAAACCTGAAGATGGTTGGGTTGAGGACACTACCTTGAGGAACTCTTGCAGCAATGTCCCGAGACTGAGATTGGCCCTCAACATCCATCATCCTTCCTGATGGGTATGACTCCAACCAGAGTCCCCTGAATCACAATTCCAATTTGGGTGGAAGGGTGCTTAAAACTTGCATTCCGCCTGATCCCACCAGCTTCCTGACCCGCAACATGGGTTAAAATTGCCCCTAATCAGTCAACGATTTTGAGAAAAATATAGAAATCTGATGAATGGTCATTAAAAATGTGGTGCCCTTAAGCACCCTGAAATTCTCATCACACGGTTGGCACAGTGGTTAGCACGGCTTCCTCACAGCGCCAGGGACCCGAGTTCGATTCCCGGCTTGGGTCACTGTCTGTGCGGAGTCTGCACGTTCTCCCAGTGTCTGCGTAGGTTTCCTCTGGGCGCTCCAGTTTCCTACCACAGTCTGAAAGACGTGCTGGTTAGGTGCATTGGTCATGCTAAATTCTCCCTCAGTGTACCCGAACAGGCGCCGGAGTGTGGCGACTAGGGGATTTTCATAGTAACCTCACTGCGGTGTAATGTAAGCTTACTTGTGACACTAATAAATAAACTTTAAAAATCTTTCAAGGACTCCATTTTGAAATCTTCTACCCAACAGTCAGAACAATGGTTGATATTTTTAAAATGACCTTGTCATCCATTTGGACCAATTATATCCAGTGGTAATTCTTCCACTTGCTGTCGCAGGACTAACATGAGTAACATTAGCGTCAAAGTACCTGTCACCACCATATTAGCTTTCCTCCAAGCTGTGCTTGATATATCCAGTGTATAGTGAAATAATCGCTGCTATACTGGGAGTCGCGGCTGTAATTGGATCCCTGAATTCTGCTTATGTTCATAAATCCATCAGAATGTCTCTGTGGAACTGCAGTTTTGTAACTCCCTGTGCACAGATTGTACCCTGGATATCTAGTTTAATATCTGGCAGCCTTAAGCAGAAGTGTTTTCATAAGCAAGCTATGAATTCACTGCTCTGAATCTATTTTCTATTCAACTTTTAAAGTTACACAGTGTTTTGTTACTGGAATACCATGTTACAAGAGACGTAGGGTGAAATTTAGTGGGCTGGTTCCCTGCTGGGGCGAACCTCCTTATGGTCGCTAAATCTCGCGAGAGGGCCATAACGGGACTTGAGCCGGCGAGATCTCGATCTTCCCCCACCGGTGACATGATCAGGTTTATGCCCATAAAGAGGGGAGAGAGCCCCCGGTACTTCCGGGTGGGGGTGGCATTCACCTGATGCTTGTGGGGGTCATCCAGATTCGATGGTACTGGTGGTATTGGGGACCTTAGTTTACTTAGGTGGCACGGTGGTACAGTGGTTAGCACTGCTGCCTCACAGCGCCAGAGACCTGGGTTCGATTCCCAGCTCGGAACACTGTGCGAACTCCACACAGACATTCTCCCCGTGTCTGCGTGGGTTTCCTCCAGGTGCTCCAGTTTCCTCCCACAGTCTAAAGATGTGTGGGTTAGGTGCATTGGCCACGCTAAATTGTCACTTAATGTCAGGGGGACTAGAGTCATAGAGGTTTACAGCATGGAAATGGGCCCTTCGGCCCAACTTGTCCATGCCGCCCTTTTTTTTAAACCCCTAAGCTAATCCCAATTGTCCGCATTTGGTAACTGTCTAAATGCTTTTTAAAAGACAAATTTGTACCCACCTCGACTACTACCTCTGGCAGCTTGTTCCAGACACTCACCACCCTCTGTGTGAAGAAATTGGCCCTCTGGACCCTTTTGTATCTCTCCCCTCTCACCTTAAACCTATGCCCTCTAGTTTTAGACTCCCCTATCTTTAGGAACAGATATTGACTAGCTGATCTGTGCCCCTCGTTATTTTATAGACTAGCAGGGTCAATGTGTGGGGCTACGGGATAGGGTCTGGGTGGAATTGTGGTCGGTACAGACTGGATGGGCCGAATGGCCTCCTGCACTGTCGGGAATCTACGAAAAATGCCCCCTCCCCCCCCCGATCTCTGTGAAGCCAGCCTTGCCAGTTCTATCAGCTCCCGCCACATTGATGCTGCAAACTATGTCCCTGGATTCTTTGTGCACTGAGTGCCAGAAAGTCTGGAATGAAAACTCGGCTGTGTTTCTTGGAAGTTTAAGTTTATTTATTAGTGTCACAAGTAGGCTTACATTGACACTGCAATGAAGTTACTGAGGAAATCCTCTACTCTGGCGCCTGTTGGGGTACACTGAGGGAGAATTTAGCATGACCAATGCACCTAACCAGCACGTCTTTCGGACTGGGAGGAAACCGGAGCACCCGGAGGAAACCCACACAAACGTGGGGAGAACGTGCAGAGTCCGCACAGACAGTGACCCAAGCCGGGAATCGAACCTGGGGTCCCTGGCGCTGTGAGGCAGCAGTGCTAACCAGTGTGTCACCGTGCTGCCCCGGGTCCCTGGCGCTGTGAGGCAGCAGTGCTAACCAGTGTGTCATCGTGCTGCCCCGGGTCCCTGGCGCTGTGAGGCAGCAGTGCTAACCAGTGTGTCACCGTGCCGCCTCCTCTTCTCTTTCTGGAGAGATGCACGCCAGTTTTTAGTCAGACCCTGACACTTGGTCATTTTTTGGGGAAAATTCCATCCATGGAGTGTGAAGTCAGATGAAATTCCCAAGTGCAAATTCCAGTCAGGTGTTAAAATTGTAGATTTGAGAGCATGTTACATCATCTCTGTGCACAGGCATAGGCGTGGACATTGGTGCACTTGCAGTTGTGAAGATATACATGCGTGCACAGGTATGGCCATGTGTGCGCACGCACATATACACATACACTGCACACATGCATATATGCACACATACATATGTGCACACACACATGTATATTATTAGTGTATCATCTGTGCCTGCTCTTTGCTTGGACAATCCAAAATTCATTCCACTTCCCAGCTCTCCCTGTATCCCTGCATCTTTCATTGTTTCAAATATTTACCCGATGTTGCCTTAACAAATGTAGTAGTTCATACCTCAAAAACTCCCAGTGATAAAGCATTCCAAAACCCAGCAACCTTCTTTGTAAGGAAATATCTCCTAACCTCTCTCCTCAAGCTCTTAATGACAGTTCTAACCTGATGGCTCCCTCGTCACTGACTATCTAAGCAGAGGAAATAGTTCTTCCCTCTTCACTCAATCGACACCTTCACAATGTAAAAATGAGTTGTTCGGCAAGACACATGAAGATTTGCATTTACCTTTCGTGACCTCAGGACACCCCAAAGTGCTTTACAACGACTAAGTATTTTTGAAGTATTGACTCTTTTACAATGTAGGAAACACAGCAGCCAGTTTGTATACAGCAAGGTTTCACATTTACCTTTTCTTTAGTGGGGTGACACGGTGGCACAGTGGTTAGCACCGCTGCCTCACAGCTCCAGGGACCTGGGTTCAATTCCCAGCTTGAGTCACTGTCTGTGTGGAGTCTGCACATTCTTCCCGTGTCTGCGTGGGTTTCCTCTGGATGCACCGGTTTCCTGCTCCAAAGATGTGCGGGTTAGATCGATTGGCCATGCTAAATTACCCCTTAGTGTCCTGGGATGCATAGGTTAGAGGGATTATTGGGGTAAATATGTAGAGTTAAGGGATAGAGCCTGGGTGGGATTGTTGTCAGTGCAGACTCAATGGGCCAAATGGCCTCCTGGACTGTAGGGTTTCTTTCTATGAATGTCGGTTTGCCAGAATACCGGGAAAATTCCTCTTCCTTTCTTTGAATAGTGACATAGGATCATTCACATTGGCCTGAGTGCAGACAGAGTCTTGGTTTAACATCCCATCTGAAAAACAGCACCCCTGGCAGTGCGGCACCCACTCCGCATTGTACTCGAGTGTCAGCAGGGGAAGAAGATTCTGACTTTCCCTATCATTTTCAGATTAACTAATCGAAAGAAATTCATATTCCTGCTACTCCTTTCCAAAGTCAAAGGCTAGACTCTCAGGAAAGCAAAGACCAATGGGATCTATGTACACGGTTTACACGGTTAGTGAAAATCGATGGCTGGAATTACTGCAGTGAGGGAGAGACAGCTGGTCTTTCAACCTCCCACCATAAGCAAGGTGGAAGATTGGTGGAAACCCAAGAGAAACATCATAAATGCTCGATTCACCAGGGTTTCTGCAGAGCTCATAACAGGCGAATCCTCATAAATTCTCTCCAGTTTTATATAGCATCTGAAATGTACTAATTTGCACAATAACCTTTGGAATACACTTTTTACTGACCTGAGGAATTACTAAATAAAGTACTGTATTTTGTACAATGCAAATGATTCTCAAATTATTCTTCTTGGTATATAATTGTGATAGCTAATGCGAAGGGAATGCTCGCTGGTGCACACGTTAAAGAACTTTGATTCTTAATCTCCAAGGTTGCAATTTATAATCCCAGGGCCTTCTCATACTGGGTCTGAGCTGAAATACAGACAGAAAATGCTGGAAACACTCAGTAAGTCTGGCAGCATCTGTGGAGAGAGGCGAGAGAAGCAGTTAATGTTCCAGATCTGTGACCTTTCATCAGAAAGGTTAGTATCGAGCTTTGGCCTGGCGAACCATGAAATACCAGCTTGCAGAGGAGAAAGGCGATCTTGCATGTATTTGAATTGTGCCTGTTAATGCACTCAGGTACAGTATCACAACAGGGTCACAGAGAAGTCCACAGCACACACCTTCTCACTGTCACTTCCGGCATTGGCTGGAAATCCAAGCTAAAGGAATAAATATAATGGTGAAACAGCTACTGCATTGCGTCTTGGAAGTGCAGCAGAGAGGGAGAGATTCGCGAGAGGAGTGCTGCGGGTAAGCGCTGTTATTTTTAACTTACTTTTTCGCGGGTTTTTTCTTTAAAAATATCTAAACCCGGAAGTGGTCGCGCAGGGAGGTCTGGGAGAGAGAGATTTTTTTTTTCCCCAATAAATTGGAACAGAGAGGAATCCCGATACTCTACACTTGTAGAGTATCCCACCCTCCCTCCTCCTCTAACCTAAAAAAAAAGACCCAGTGAGAGCAGGGCTTTGGAGAAAACAGGAGGAGGAAAGGTAAGTTTAAAATTTTCATTCACTTTTTTTTCCCTGTGTGTTTAAAGGGGCAATTATGAGTGTGAGGCCAGTATGTTGTTCCCAATGTAGGATGTGGGAGGTCCTGGAGGCTCCTAGCCTCCCGGACGACCATATCTGTGCTGGGTGTGTTGAGCTGCGGTTCCTAAGGGAACATGTTAGGGAACTGGAATTGCAGCTCGAGGACCTTCGCCGGGTTAGGGATAGTGAGGAGGTCATTGACAGGAGCTATCGGCAGGTGGTCACACCGGGACCATGGGAGGAGGGTAACTGGGTAACAGTGAGGAAGGAGAAAGCTCAGTTGATGGTGAGCACCCCGGTGGATGTGCCCCTTAATAATAAGTACTCCTGTCTGAGTACTAATGGGGTGGACAGCCCACCTGGGGGAAGCAGCGGTGGCAGTGTCTCTGGAGCTGAGCCTGGCCCAGTAGTGCAAAAGGGTAAGGAAAGGAGGGTAGTGTTAATTGGGGACTCTACGGTGAGGGGGTCAGATAGGCGTTTTTGCGGACACAGACGGGACTCTCGGATGGTGGTTTGCCTCCCTGGTGCAGGGGTCCGGGATGTCTCTGGTCGAGTCCCAGAAATCCTGAAGGGGGAGGGAGAGGAGCCGAAGGTCGTGATGCATATAGGTACGGCTGACATAGGTAGGAAGAGGGAAGGGGTCATGAAAAGAGAATATAGGGAGTTAGGTAGACAGCTGAGAAAGAGGAATGCAAAGGTAGTAATCTCGGGATTGCTGCCTGTGCCGCGGGAGAGTGAGAACAGGAATCGGTGGAGAATGAATGCGTGGCTGAGGGACTGGAGCAAGGGACAAGGATTTGGGTACTTGGATCATTGGGACCTCTTTAGGGGCAGGTGTGACCTGTTTAAAAAAGACGGGTGGCACTTGAATCCCAGGGGGACCAATATCCTGGCGGGAAGGTTGGCTAAGGCTACTGGAGAGACTTTAAACTAGAAAGGTTGGGGGGAGGGAATCGAAATGAGGGGACTGAGAGCGAGGAGGTTAGCTCGCAAATAGATAAGGAATGTAAACAGGGTAAGAGGGAGGTTAGACGAGTGATGGAGAAGGGAAGTGCTCAGGCTGAAGGTCTGAGATGTGTCTATTTTAATGCCAGGAGTGTAGTGAATAAAGTGGATGAGCTTAGAGCGTGGATTGCTGCTTCGAATTGTGATGTGATGCCCATTACGGAGACTTGGATGTCTCAGGGACAGGACTGGGTGCTTCAGGTGCCGGGTTTTAGATGTTTCAGGAAGGACAGGGAGGGAGGCAAGAGAGGGGGGGGAGTGGCACTGTTGATCAGGGATAGTGTCACGGCTGTAGAGAAGGTGGACGCCGTGGAGGGATTGACTACGGAGTCTCTGTGGGTGGAGGTGAGGAACAGGAAGGGGTCGGTAACGTTGCTGGGTGTTTTCTATAGGCCGCCCAATAGTAACAGAGATGTTGAGGAGCAGATGGGGAAACAGATCCTGGAGAGATGTAGGAATAACAGAGTTGTCGTGATGGGAGATTTTAATTTCCCAAACATAGATTGGAATATCCCTAGGGCTAGGGGTTTGGATGGAGAGGAGTTTGTTAGGTGTGTCCAGGAGAGTTTCCTGACACAGTATGTGGATAAGCCTACTAGAGGAGAGGCTGTACTTGATCTGGTGCTGGCTAATGAACCTGGACAGGTGGAGGATCTCTCGGTGGGTGAGCATCTTGGGGATAGCGATCATAATTCTATCTCCTTCACGATAGCATTGGAAAGAGATAGGATCAGGCAGGCTAGGAAAGTGTTTCTCTGGAGTAAAGGGAAATACAGTGTCATCAGGGAGGAAATTAGACGGGTAAATTGGAAGGAGGCATTCTTGGGGAAAAGTACCGAAGGAAAGTGGAGGATTTTCAAGGAATGTTTGTCTGGAGCTCTGCATGACAACGTTCCGATGAGACAGGGGGGTGTTGGTAGGGTACGGGAACCGTGGTGCACGAAGGTTGTGATGAACCTGGTGAATAAGAAAAGAGAGGCGTACAGAAGGTTCAGAGAGCTAGGAGGTGTTAAGGATTTAGAGGAGTATACGGGATGTAGGAAGGAGCTTAAGAAGGAAATTAGGAGAGCGAGAAGGGGTCATGAGAAGGCCTTGGCGGGTAAGATTAAGGAGAATCCCAAGGCTTTCTACAAATATGTCAAGAGTAAAAGGATGAGATGTGAAGGCATAGGACCCTTAAAAGGTGAAGGGGGAAAAGTTTGTGTGGAACCGTTAGAAATGGCGGAGCTGCTTAATGAATACTTTACCTCGGTATTCACGGTGGAAAGGGATCTGGGTGGTTGTACTGCTGGTTTGCGGTGGACAGAAAGGATCGAGCATGTGGACATAAAGAAAGAGGATGTGTTGGAACTATTGAATGGCATCAAGGTTGGTAAGTCGCCGGGACCGGATGGGATGTACCCCAGGTTACTGTGGGAGGCGAGGGAGGAGATTGCGGAGCCTTTGGCGATGATCTTTGCATCGTCGATGGAGACGGGAGAGGTTCCGGAGGATTGGAGGATTGCAGATGTGGTCCCTATATTCAAGAAAGGGAACAGGGACAGCCCGGGAAATTACCGACCGGTGAGTCTAACCTCAGTGGTTGGTAAGTTGATGGAGAGGATCCTGAGAGACAGGATTTATGATCATCTAGAGAAGTTTAGTATGATCAAAAGTAGTCAGCACGGCTTTGTCAAGGGCAGGTCGTGCCTTACGAGCCTGGTTGAGTTCTTTGAAAATGTGACCAAACACATTGACGAAGGAAGAGCGGTGGATGTGGTCTATATGGACTTCAGCAAGGCGTTCGATAAGGTCCCCCATGCAAGACTTCTTGAGAAAGTGAGAGGGCATGGGATCCAAGGGGCTGTTGCCTTGTGGATTCAGAACTGGCTTGCCTGCAGAAGGCAGAGAGTGGCTGTGGAGGGGTCTTTCTCTGCATGGAGGTCAGTGACCAGTGGAGTGCCCCAGGGATCTGTTCTGGGACCCTTGCTGTTTGTCATTTTCATAAATGACCTGGATGAGGAAGTGGAGGGATGGGTTGGTAAGTTTGCTGACGACACCAAGGTAGGTGGTGTTGTGGATAGTTTGGAGGGATGTCAGAAGTTGCAGCGAGACATAGATAGAATGCAAGACTGGGCGGAGAAGTGGCAGATGGACTTCAACCCGGATAAGTGTGTGGTGATCCATTTTGGCAGATCCAATGGGATGAAGCAGCAGTATAATATGAAGGGTACCATTCTTAGCAGTGTAGAGGATCAGAAGGACCTTGGGGTCCGGGTCCATAGGACTCTTAAATCGGCCTCGCAAGTGGAGGATGCGGTCAAGAAGGCGTACGGCGTACTGGCCTTCATTAATCGAGGGATTGAGTTTAGGAGTCGGGAGATAATGCTGCAGCTTTATAGGACCCTGGTTAGACCCCACTTGGAGTACTGTGCGCAGTTCTGGTCACCTCATTACAGGAAAGATGTTGAAGCCATTGAAAGGGTGCAGAGGAGATTTACAAGGATGTTGCCTGGATTGGGGGGCATGCCTTATGAGGATAGGTTGAGGGAGCTTGGTCTCTTCTCCCTGGAGAGACGAAGGATGAGAGGTGACCTGATAGAGGTTTACAAGATGTTGAGAGGTCTGGATAGGGTAGACTCCCAGAGGCTATTTCCAAGGGCTGAAATGGTTGCTACGAGAGGACACAGGTTTAAGGTGCTGGGGGGTAGGTACAGAGGAGATGTCAGGGGTAAGTTTTTCACTCAGAGGGTGGTGGGTGAGTGGAATCGGCTGACGTCGGTGGTGGTGGAGGCAAACTCGTTGGGGTCTTTTAAGAGACTTCTGGATGAGTACATGGGATTTAATGGGATTGAGGGCTATAGATAGGCCTAGAGGTGGGGATGTGATCGGCGCAACTTGTGGGCCGAAGGGCCTGTTTGTGCTGTGGCTTTCTATGTTCTATGTTCTATGCATTGAATGCAAAAGCGCATCAATCTAAAAGAATCCTGAACCTTGTTTTACCTGCCCAATATGAATGTAGAATCCTTCACCACGACCTGGAACAAGAGGCATGGATCACATTTAGTAGTGATCTGGAAGGGTTAGGCTCCATAAATGTGTTTTTAATTCCACATCATCACTATTGTTGCCAAGTGTTTGGCCGTTATTACTTCCCACATTGACTGATGTTTTGTATAGAGCAACTTCTGAACTTTAGGTGTGGAATTCCTTCAACAGGTCTTTTATGTCACTTGTGAACGTTTACCGTCTTGTTACAAATGCCATACATTAGTAGTTAGTCCATTGTCGATTGTCGTAAAAACCCATCTGGTTCACTAATACGGGCAGCACGGTAGCACAGTGGTTAGCATTGCTGCCTCACAGCGCCAGGGACCTGGGTTCGATTCCCAGCTTGGGTCACAGTTTGTGTGGAGTTTGCACATTCTCTCCATGTCTGCGTGGGTTTCCTCCGGATGATCCGATTTCCTCCCACAGTCTGAAAGTCGTGCTGGTTAGGTCAATTGGCCATGCTAAATTCTCCCTCAGTGCACCTGAACAGGCACCAGAGTGTGGCGACTAGGGGATTTTCACAATAACTTTTATGGAAGTTGCAGTGTTAATGTAAGTCTATTTGTGAGACTATAAACTTGAAACTAATGGAGAAGGAAGGGGAACTGGCGGGTTGCTGCTGCTTTTTAATCCAAAATGAAGTGCTTAAATAACAATTGTAGGTTGTGAAAAGTGTAAGCTTAGTGTGCACTATGAGGAAGGGTTGAATATTCCGGACTGTGCAATTGTCCAAGATCTAATGCCGAGGTTATTGAATGTGTGTGGGCTGTTCAGATTGAGGATGAAGATGTGAAATGCACTGCCCTAAAGATCAATTTTTTCCTGCTCTCTGTAAATCACACTCAATGCGAGGTTAACAACTAAACATGATTCAATCTGCTTTCTTAGTGCGATGAATTATATCCCCTTACATGAGCAGAATTATTTTTGTAACGTAATCCAAGAGTCCCAACAATAATATCTGCTTGTTTTGGATTGGGGCTGGTTATTATCAGTAGATGAGGAAGACAACCCACTCAGTCGCAACAGGAAAACACTTTGAGGAGGTTCTTGTGAATGGGGTAAACTCCTTAATGCGAGGAGTTGGCCCCATTCAACAACATCCATTAATAACGCCTGTCATGTGTTCACTTGGTGTGGCTTGTACAACAGAAATAGGCCTAACTACCTATCCTGAAATTGAAGTACATTTCTGACAGGAAGTAACAGAATTAAAACACTGGTCAAATCCATTTCCTATTTGTTGTGATCAATTGAAGCAATTTATTCTACACCTGAACGAAGATGTTGTCATGTTAACGATTATTACAAAATGGATTGGAAATTTTATTGAAAGCTAAATGACCTACCTTCTTGTTCCTTTTAATGATATCACCCAAAATAATAATCATTGTTTAAGCTGAAGATTTATCTCACATGTAACATTTACATAGGTCAAAATACACTTTCGATCTGAAGTTTTGAATGGACCTACCTTATATTAAGCTGATCATAGAGTTCCTGCAGTACAGAAGGAGGCCATTCACCCATCGAGCCTGTACCGACAACAATCTCACCCTATCCCTGTAACCCCACATATTTACTATGCTAATCCCCCCAAAACTAGGATAAATTTAGCATATCCAATCAACCTAACCTGCACATCTTTGGACTGTGGGAGGAAACCGGGGCACCCGGAGGAAACCCACGCAGACACTGGGAGAACGGGCACATTCCACACAGACAGTGACCCGAGGCCGGAATTGAACCTGGGTCTCTGGTGCTGTGAGGCCCCAGTGCTAACTATTGTGCTACCGTGCCACTGGATTTATTATTTTTGTAATCATGCCCATGTTTTAAGTCAAAATTTATTTAGTTTCTGCATTATCCAATCTGCTATCAATCTTAGTTAGCTGGTCATTCTCATTTCCATGATGTTCTCTGTGAAGGAGTTCAGATCTGCGGCACAGTGGTTAGCACTGCTGTCTCCCAGCGCCAGGGACTTGGGTTCGATTCCCGGCTTGGGTAACTGTCTGTGTGGAGTCTGCACATTCTCCCTGTGTCTGCATGGATTTCCTCCGGGTGCTCCAGTTTCCTCCCACAGTCCGAAAGACGTGCTGGTGAGGTGCATAGGCCATGCTAAATTCTCCCTCAGCGTACCCGAACAGGCGCTGGAGTGTGGCAATTAGGGGATTTTCACAGTAGCTTCACTGCAGTGTTAATGTCAGTCGACTTGTGACACTAATAAATAAACTTTGCTTTTGCGTGAATTTTATGAGCCACTGAAATGGTCCTAGTAACTTTAGTCGCCTTGAAAATATTTACCTGTGGCTCATGCAAATCCTACACAGCTGTTCTGACTGAATTGTAAACTATAACTCGAGAATAATCTCCAGAAATATTTCTTAATGAACAGAATATGCAGCAAACTGGGGGAAAATAAAATGGCAAATTCAGTGACAACAGACTAAAAGTGTAGAGTCTTACTCTGTCTCCAATTTCCTCAGAAATGAACCAATGGAGGAACATCTGCTGCAGGGCACCATGCTAGAATTTTCTCTTGTGCGGGATATTACTGCAGTCCTTGAGTATTAGCCATTTGGACCATGTGATCTTATTCATAAGGAGTGGATGAAAATGCGCAGTGGGAGGCCTGGATTGCTGCACTAGGCCAAAGCTGCAAAACCCGGGGGAATAATTATCCCAAAGTGCCGGACAAAGCAAAGCTTGGATCAGCTGGCGCGTTGGAAATGGGCACAAATCTCGTATCCGAGAGTGGGTCCCTAGTCGCAGCTTTTGATGTTGTCCCATGATGATGTGCACCACACTCGCGTCCGTCCGACAGACTTTGAAATATTGTGGTTTTATGTTCTAACATCATTTTGATCAGCCATTCCTTTCATTCCATAAAGCGAGCTCACTCCAAACCAAAAGATCAAATCTAATGATGAATGAATCCCCCAGATTTATGAGTGAATGCCAGCTTAAATTGGCTCTCTTCTCGCTTACCTTATCAGCCTGCACATCCCTCCTCAAAGACATCTGTCATTATTTCCCATAATAGCCGAGTAAATTAATTCCCAATAATTGATAGTCTCTCCTTCTCTGCTGCCTCTCTTTTCATGAATAATTCTGTCTCCAATTTCTTCCATTTTTTTTGACCTGATGCTGCATAATAGTCCTCATTCGTTACCCATCTTCACTGATGCCAAGGATTTCTGCTCAATTAGATTCTGTTCTTGCCCTCGTTTGAAATTTCAAAATTACCACTGGATCAGCGTTAATTACCAAGTTATCACCTTCTGTCTGGTTTCCCTTCCCTGTTACAAAGTCTGCTGTATAAAATCTTTGCCTTTCTTGGAGAAATGTCTCCATTAAACCAATTGCACCTTTCTATAAACTCTGGAATATTTTTCTATTTGCGCTGATAGTGTATGGGGATAAAACTTTATTCTAATTGTCTTAAGGACCAGGTATCTGTGAATTAATTTTGTTTTGTAAATCTCAAAGTTATTTATCCTGAATATGATGTTTGTGATTGGACACGACAGGCAAACGTCTCGCACCTTGCCGATGCAGCTCGTATCAGTGTAGACAACACTGTGTATTTATATAGCACCTTTAATGTATCACCAAATCACCAAACTGTTACAGCACAGATGGAGGCCGTTGGGCCCGTTGTGTCTGCACAGGCTCTCCAAATGAGCATTATGAGTTAGTGCCATTGTCCTGCCTTTTCAATGGGTCATTGCATTGGGTCATTGGGTGCACCCTCCCGCCATGGAGGCCCTCCTGAAATGGATAAAGTGAATGCATAGCCAGGCAGTGGCCCTTAGTATAATAACATAAGTGCCTCAATTCGCCATCTGATGAGCTGCTGATCTGCATTTGTTCACGCCACCGGTAATACGGCATGGCGGTCAGAAGATGTTGGGCACCTCCCTATGCCTTCCGCCACCATTTTCCCGGCCCTCTTGCCTCCCAGCGCATTGGCAACGGGCCCCAGAAAACTCCAGCCATTGATTCTAAAAGTATCCTCACAACCAATGTTAAGCTGACTGACTGTTACCAGCCTGTATTTGCCAGGTTTAATCTCCAAACCTTTTCTTGAACAAGGCTGTTACATTTGCAACCCTCCAGTTCTCTGGCACCACCTCTGTATCTATGGAAGATTGTGGCACGTACCTCTGCAATATCTACCCTTACATGTGGCATGGTGGCACAGTGGTTAGCACTGCTTCCTCACAGCACCAGGGACACGGGTTTGATTTCAGGCTTGGGTCACTGTCTGTGTGAAGTCTGCACATTCTCCCAGTGTCTGCGTGGGTTTCCTCCGGGTGCCCCGGTTTCCTCTCACAGTCCAAAGATGTGCAGGTTAGGTGGATTGGCCATGACGAATTGACCCTTAGTGTCCCAAGATGTGTAGGTTAGATGGATTAACCATGGTAAATGTGTGGGGTTAGAGGGATAGGGTGGGGTGGGAGCGGGTGGGTTGGGTAAGATGCTCGTTCAGAGAGAAGGTGCAGACTGGATGGGCTGAATGGACTCATCGGCACGGTAGGGGTTTTATGATTCTATGATACTTCCCTCAAGCACCAAAGATGCATCTCATCTGGACCTGGTGATTTACCCTTTTTAAGCACAGCTGGTCTTTCTGATACTTCCTCCTTATCCATTTGTATCTGATCCAGGGAGCAGATTAAGGAAAGGTTGACTAATTTCTGTGCCACAATGCCTCCAATGGAAAGTGCTTCAAAAATCAATTGGGATGTGGTGCAAAACTTAACAGTGACCAGGGTGTCAATGTTTTTTTAAAAGTTTTTATTTATTAGTGTCACAAATAGGCTTACATTGACACTGTAGTGAAGTTACTGTGAAAATCCCCTAGTCGCCACACTCCGGCGCCTGTTTGGATACACTGAGGGAGAATTTAGCACGGCCAATGTATCTAACCAGCAAGTCTTTGGAGTGTGGGAGGAAACCAGAGCACCCGGAGGAAACCCACACAGACATGGGGAGAACGTGCAGACCCCGCACAGACAGGAATCGAATCACGGGTCCCTTACGCTGTGAGGCAGCAATGATAACCACTGTGCTGACCAATGTTAGAAGATTTAGGAGATCAAAACTACCATAGATAAGGGCTAATCTGGATATTGCCTTATACAATAACGAGATTGCCCTTTTCCCAAACACTTCGGATCAACTATAATCTCATTGAACGCCGGAGCAGCCTCAAGGGGCTGATTGACCTACTCCTGTTCATAATTCGCATGTTCATAAGTATATTTTCTATATATTTCTCAATTTTGTTTTATACCTGTAGGGCTTTGATTGAATGATGTTTTGAAAGCTTTGGTGCCATTAAAATTCTTTAATGTGTCTTAAATCCTGGTGCATTCCACATGTTGATGTATTTTTTAATGTGCAGCAGCTTGGCTAGCTACAATGCTTTGGGCAATCAGTACAGAAATACAATGCATTCAAGAAGTCCTTTGTCATTTGCAATCCATACGACAACTCACATCACCGGCAGTCAAAGTTAACTTGCTTTCATCCTTGCAAAACGCTGGAGTATAATAAGAAGAGTATCGCAGTGTCGCAGTCAGTCCAGGATGAAGCTGGAACGAACAGGAACTAATTGGAGCTAAGTGCAAAGAGGGCTATGGATCAAGTGAACCTTTTCCTGATTGATTTTCAAAATACTAATTGCAGTGAAATAAAGAGTGGCTTTAAAAGCAGAAACCTCGCTGTAGACTGTCAATTATACAAAACATGCTTTTATTTATTCCACACGTATTCAGACTGTTGCATAGTTTTTTCGCATGAGATGTCCCATTCGAAACAGTATCCCTGGGTACTAATTGTCTTGGCTAAGTGCTCCAGTTTCTGTCTATGCTTTGAGTGCCTGTTGAATGGAAGGCTTTCCTCTGGTGCAATTTTATTTTATCTTCTGATTTTTAAAAAAATTAAAGGCCACAAAAAGGCGACAAAACAAAGAACAATAATCTCTCCCTCAATGTCAAAAAAAGAAAGAGATTGCCATCGACTTCAGGAAGCGTAGAGGAGAACATGCCCCTGTCTACATCAACGGGGATGAAGTAGTAATGGTCGAGAGCTTCAGGTTTTAAGTGTCCAGATCGCTAACAACCTGTCCTGGTCCCCCCATGCCGACACTATAGTTAAGAAAGCCCATCAACGCCTCTACTTTCTCAGAAGACGAAGGAAATTTGGCATGTCAGCTATGACTCTCACCAACTTTTACAGATGCATCATAAAAAGTATTCTTTCTGGTTGTATCACAGCTTGGTATGGCTCCTGCTCTGCCCAAGACCTCAAGAAACTACAAAGGGTCGTGAATGAAGTCCAGTCCATCACGCAAACCAGCCTCCCATCCATTGACTCTGTCTACACTTCCCGCTGCCTCAGAAAAGCAGCCAACATAATTAAGGACCCCATGCACCCCAGACATTCTCTCTTCCACTTTCTTCCATCAGGAAAAAGATAGAAAAGTCTGTGATCATGTGCCAACCGACTCAAGAACAGCTTCTTCCCTGCTGCCATCAGACTTTTGAATGGACCTACCCTTGCACTAAGTTGATCTTTCCATGCCCTAGCTATGAGTGTAACATTACATTCTGCACTCTCTCCTTTCCTTTTTTTTATTCATTCGCGGGACATGGGCATTGCTGGCTGGCCAGCATTTATTGCCCATCCCTAGTTGCCCTTGAGAAGGTGGTGGTGAGCTGCCTTCTTGAATTGCTACAGTTCATGTTCTGTGGGTTGACCCACAATGCCGTTAGGAAGGGAATTCCAGGATTTTCACCCAGTGACTGCGAAGGAACGGCGATATATTTCCAAGTCAGGATGGTGAGTGGCTTGGAGGGGAACTGGCAGGTGGTGGTGTTCCCATATATCTGCTGCCCTTGTCTTTCTAGATGGAAGTGGTTGTGGGTTTGGAAGGCGCTGTCTAAGGATCTTTGGTGAATTGCTGCAGTGCATCTTGTAGATGGTACATACTGCTGCTACTGAGCGTCAGTGGTGGAGGGAGTGGGTGTTTGTAGATGTGGTGCCAATCAAGCGGGCTGCTTTGTCCTGGATGGTGTCCAGCTTCTTGACTATTGTTGGAGCTGCACCCATCCAGGCAAGTGGGGAGTATATTCCATCACACTCCTGACTTGTGCCTTGTAGATGGTGGATTCCTTCTCTATAAACAGTATGCTTTGTGTAGCAATCAAGAAACAATACTTTTCACTGTGTACTAATATATGTGACAATAATAAATCAAATCAAATCAAATCAAAAAATTAATACATGGCATATAATATCATTGTAGCCTAGCCGACATTTGCATAGTATTACATTCGTGAAGGCCTGGCCTTCTCAACCGTGCCTGAGGTGTGATGATCCTCAGGATAAATCACCAGCAGTCAGCACCCCCCTCAAAGGGAAGTGCAGTGTTTGATCATCTGGGATTATGGCGACTTCATCTATTACATTCATGCCCTGTTAGCAAAACAAGATACTCAGATCGAACACATCAAACCTCGGTGGAAACAAACCGCTCCCCCCCACCTTGGGGCATGTTTCATATTACAATCAGACTTGCGAGTTATGCAGAATCACGTTTAATTTTAGTTGAAAGCCATGCTTTTCCCTCAAGAGCTCTGCATTCATGGCCGGCTGATTGTGGTAAATAATCATCTCTGGTCTTCATTGAATATTCCAGCAATATGCCTTTTGCTTCCAGTAATTGACCATGTCAGGACAGAGGCGAGGAAGGGAAGGATGACTCAGACTTGATTGTGTTATTAGGATGAATATAGAGGCAGCAATTTATTTCCTATAAAACATATTCAGTAATGATTAGAAGTAAGTAGCGAAGCTTGTCACAGAAAAGTATCAAAGTACACTCTGTCCCAAGTGGTTTGGTCTAATAATAAGCGTTTGAGACTAAGTGTTCATCCATTTAGTTTTGTGTTTTTCTCTGCAAAGAAGAAAGTCCAGTCTCGTGTTACAGAAAACTTGATTGAGAATAGCACGGCTCCAAAATCTGTCAAAACCTCACTAACTTTATTTATTTATTAATGTCACAAGTCAGCTTACATTAACACTACAATGAAGTTACTGTGAAAATCCCCTAGTCACCACACTCCGGCGCCTGGTCAAGTACACTGAGGGAGAATTTAGCACGGCCAATGCACCTAACCAGCACGTCTTTCAGACTGTGGAAGAAAACCGGAGCACCTGGAGGAAACTCACGCAGACACGGGGAGAATGTGTAGACTCCGCACAGACAGTGACCAAGCCGGGAATGGAACCCAGATCCCTGGCTCTGTGAGGCAGCAGTGCTAACCACTGTGCCATCGTCTGGACTAAAGGAAATGCAAAGGGTGGTGAGCATTTGATTCAGAATGGGCTCATTTGGTTTATAAATGGGGTGTTTGTATATCTTTTCATCTCGCCATTTTTCTTCCCTCTTCTCCCCTCTGGAAGCCTCCTCTCTGGACGCAACTAAGATACTGTCAGCTCATTGGTACCTTGTCTGGAAAGCCTACCACCACTTCCATAACATCAAGACATAACATCTTGACTTCTGCCTCAGCTTAATGACTGCTGAAGCCTTCATCCATGCCTTTGTTACACCAGTATGACAATGCTGTCCTAGTTTGCACCCTCTTCAAACTCAAGCTCATCCTAAACTCTGCTGACTCTATAACTAGTTCCATTAACCCAACACTCTTGTGCTTGGTGACCTCTATTGGCTCCTGGCTATGCTACAATTTTTGAAACGCCGCTCCTCCCTTCTGACCTCTTTGTGGTCTCGGCCCTCTCTATTTCCATAACATCTTCCAGCCCTAATACCCTCCGAAATCTCTGTGTTCCTCCAATTCTGGCCTCTTGCACATTCTGAATTTTCATCATCCCATCATTTGTGGACATGCCTTCAGTCCCTAACCTTTTGGATTCCCTCACTAAATCTCCTCACCTCTCTGTTTGCTCCTTCTTCACACTATAGTTTAGAAAGCCCACCAACGCCTCTACTTTGTCAGAAGACTAAGGAAATTTGGCATGTCAGCTACAACTCACCAACTTTTACAGATGCACCATAGAAAGCATTCTTTCCACTGAAGCACAGCTTGGTATGGCTCCTGCTCTGCCCAAGACCGCAAGGAACTACAAAGGGTTGTGAACGAAGCCCAGTCCATCCCGCAAACCAGCCTCCCATCCATTGACTCTGTCTACACTTCCCGCTGCCTCAGAAAAGCAGCCAGCATAATCAAGGACCCCACGCACCCCGGACATTCTCTCTTCCACCTTCAACCCTAAACTCTCCAAGAGATCAGTGATTGTCGAATTCTGGCCTCCCCCTGCATCCCCTCCATCCACTTCACCCTACCTACAAAGGGTCGTGAACGAAGAAGAGTCCATCACTCAAACTAGTCTCCCATCCATTGATTCCGTCTACACTTCCTGCTGCCTCGGAAAAGCAGCCAGCATAATTGAGGACCCTACGCACCCTGGGCATACGCTCTTCCACCTTCTTCCATCGGGAAAAAAGATACAAAAGTCTGAGGTCACGTACCAACCGACTCAAGAACAGCTCCTTCCCTGCTGCCATCAGACTTTTGAATGGATCTATCTCACACGAAGTTGATCTTTCCCTACACCCTAGCTATGAACGTAACACTACATTCTGCACTTCTTCCCTTCTTTATGAACGGTATGCTTTATCTGTACAGCGCCCAACAAACAATACTTTTCACTGTATACTAATACATGTGTCAATAATAAATCAAATCAAAATCAAATCAAATTGTGAGGCACTCCTCAAAACTACACGCCTCCTTTTGTGGCAGGGGTGTTAATTTTTGGTTGATAACTCTCCAGAGCGGTACCCTAGGAGTGAGAAGTCTCCTCGGCTTCTGTTCATCCTAACACTGTGGTACAGCAAGACCTTTTCAAGGGCAAAAGAAGATATCCGTCATAAGCAATTTGAATTCAATAATAAAAGTAGCTGACGCAGCTCTTTGGGATGGGAATCATATCTGGAGGTCCAGATTACACTGGTTCACTAGAACTCAATTAATCAAGTCTTTTTTTAAAATTGGAATGTAACAACTGTGTACAGAGTGGTTCTGGAGAGAACAAAAAGGGTAGATGTTTTATCATCAAATGAATCCTGACGTTATATTTTGTAAGTAGCCAGTGCTCCAACTTATTTTCAAGAATATTGTAAAGGAATCAGTTTCTCATATCCCACAGCACTTAAATCGTATGGAGGAATTGGGTTATTTGATCCCTGCACTGAATGTTCACCAATAAAACAAACACCAGAACTCTATCTACTTCTCTGTGAACCAGAATGTAAACCTACGGTCTATTCTGCTACCCAGCGCATTGTCCTATCTACAGACCAGGCCCTCGCTCACCCTCCACAGTTCCCTGTCCGCCATCCTTTCACCTTTCAGCAGTTTGACCACAATCTGCTTGACAACTGACCGTGTGGCCCTGATTCAGCACCTCGCACCTTGCTGTTGCTGTCTTGGGTTGAGTCACAAACATTCTCACTTCACCTGACTGATGGCTGATCCGCTCACGGCTTGATTGACTCCTCCTACCTTGATTTGGCGCCTCTTACCATAAGACCATGAGATTTGGTGCAGAATTAGGCCAATCGGCCCATCGAGTCTGCTCAGCCATTCAATCATGATGATGTTTCTCAACCCCATTCTCCCACATTTTCCCCGTAACCTTTGATCCCCTTACCAATCAAGAACCTATCTCTGTCTTAAATACACTCAATAATCTATCCTCCACAGCCTTCTGTGGCAATGAATTCCACAGATTCACCATCCTCTGGCTGAAGAAATTCCTCCTCATCTCAGTTCTAAAGGATCGTCCCTTTACTCTGAGGCTGTGCACTCGGATACTAGTCTCTCCTACTAATGGAAACATCTTCCTCAGGTCCACTCTATCCAGGCCTTTCAGTATTCTGTAAGTTTCAATGAGATTCCCCCCTCATCCTTCTAAACTCCATCGAGTACAAAGAACAAAGAAAAAAGAAAATTACAGCGCAGGAACAGGCCCTTCGACCCTCCAAGCCTGCACCGACCATGCTACCCAACTTAACTAAAACCCTCCACCCTTCCAGGGACCATATCCCTCTATTCCCATCCTATTCATGTATTTGTCAAGACGCCCCTTAAACATTACTATCGTATCTGCTTCCACTACCTTCCCCGGCAACGAGTTCCAGGCACCCACCACCCTCTGTGTAAACAATCTGCCTCGTACATCTCCTTTAAACCTTGCCTCTCGCACCTTAAACCTAGTGCCCCCTAGTAATTGACTCTTTCACCCTGGGAAAAACCTTCTGACTAACCACTCTGTCCATGCCTCTCATAATCTTGTAGTCTTCTATCAAGTCGCCCCTCAACCTCCGTCATTCCAGTGAGAACAAACCAAGTTTCTCCAGCCTCTTCTCATAGTCGATGCCCTCCATACCAGGCAACATCTGGTAAATCTTTTCTGTACCCTCTCCAAAGCCTCCACATCCTTCTGGTAGTGTGGCGACCAGAATTGAACACTATATTCCAAGTGCGGCCTAACTAAGGTTCTATAAAGCTGCCACATGATTTGCCAATTTTTAAAATCAATGCCCCAGCCAATGAATGCAAGCATGCCGTATGCCTTCTTGACTACCTTCTCCACCTGCATTGCCACTTTCAGTGCCTGTGTACCTGTACACCCAGATCTCTTTGCCTATCAATATTCTTAAGGGTTCTGCCATTTACTGTATATTTCCTATCTGTATTAGACCTTCCAAAATGCATTACCTCACATTTGTCCGAATTAAACTCCATCTGCCACCTCTCCGCCCAAGTCTCTAACTGATCTATATCCTGCTGTATCCTCTGATGGTCCTCATTGCTATCTGCAAATCCACCAATCTTTGAGTCATCCGCAAACTTACTAATCAATCCAGTTACATTTTCCTCCAAATCATTTATATGTATTACAAACAGCAAAGGTCTCAGCACTGATCCCTGAGGAACGCCACTTGTCACAGCCCTCCATTCAGAAACGCACCCTTCCACTGCTACCCTCTGTCTCTATGACTGAGCCAGTTCTGTATCCACCTTGCCAGCTCACCTCTGATCTCATGCGATTTCATCTTCTGCACCGGTCTGCCATGAGGGACCTTGTCAAAGGCCTTACTGAAGTCCATGTAGACAACATCCACTGCCCTACCCTCGTCAATCATCTTCGCCACTTCCTCGAAAAACGCGATCAAGTTAGTGAGACACGACCTCCCCTTCACAAAACCATGTTGCCTCTCACTAATACATACACTTATTTCTGAGTAAATGCTCGGGGTTGTTGGCCTCGGTCCATTGGTTCAGGTGCCTGGCGCAAACCTGCTTGCCTGCTTGGCTCCTCGTGGCTTTTGTAAACCTCAGCAACCTCTCCCTTGCCTCTCTTCATTGCCTCGCGTGCTTCAAGTTAACCATTCATACGGTTCGTTACCAGTTGTCCCGCTCTTTCAGGCTCACCAATCAGAGTCTGAATTTGCTCTGCATTTGCTGTTGATAGGTAGACTCTGAGCTTATCAGCAAATGCAGAATAATCAGCCTCTGATTGGATGCCCAGTGCATCAGCCCAGTGCGGGACCTCCCCATTGGTCGGGGCTCTATGCCTGTGGCATGATGTGTTTATTGTAAATCTGTAAAATTGGGCATGGCCAATAAATGGTGACTAAATAAATGCAAAGCCCATATCCCTTGAATGAATTTAAAAAACTCATTTCTTTATTTTCCTTTTTCTTCATGTCTCCATCGATGCTATCAGCTTCTGTCATTCCATGTGACAGCGAATTCCATATTCTCACTGTTTTCTGTATAAATAAAATGTTCCCAATTTCTTTATTTGTTCTTATATTTTTATGTGTCTTTTTTTTGGGTTCAACCACAAGTAGAAACATTGCAAATGTACTCCTTCGACCACCTATCTCACTCCTCTCTAATGCAACATAAAGTGAAATACTGGAGGGCTGAGTTTTTGGTGATTAAGTGAAATATATTTCTAATGACAGCAAGTTACCTTTTGTACTTGAGGCTGGTAAGTAATGTAATGGAGAGGCAAAAGTCAGCGATGGCAATCAAAGAGGTTTATTGGCGTCAAATGGAGTCACGATCAGAATTCAGCCCAGAGAAATGGCAAAATGGAGAATAACACTAATGGACAACAGATCCAGCAATGTAAAAACTGAAGATGGGAAGGTGTTGAGGGGGAATGGATGGCACTTGCAGAAACACAACCAGAATTAGAGAGTCAAAGTGGAGACACCCAGCCAATCCACAGCCTCAACAGAAGAAAATACACGGTTGGTGACTGCCAATACTGTGAGCCTGGTGACCACTCATACCTCAGATGGCAAAGGGCTCCCATCAATAGTATGAATGCAAGCTCATGACCACTCTTCCTAAGGAATGGAGTAGCGTCATACTATGATGGTTTGACCTATTAGTGGGTTTGCTAATTAGGCTACCTAGAGTTATAGAGTCATAGAGGCATAGACGTTTACAGCATGGAAACAGGCCCTTCAGCCCAACTTGTCCATGCTGCCCTTTTTATTAACCACTAAGCTAGCCCCAATTGCCCGCATTTGGCCCATATTCCTCTATACCCATCTTATCCATGTAACTGTCTAAATGCTTTTTAAAAGACAAAATTGTACCCGCCTCTACTACTGCCTCTGGCAGCTCATTTCAGACACTTACCACCCTCTGAGTGAAAAAATTGCCCCTCTGTATCTCTCTCCTCTCACCTTAAACCTATACCGTCTAGTTTTAGACTCCCCTATCTTTGGGAAAAAATGTTGACTATCTAGCTGATCTATGCCCCTCATTATTTTATAGACCTCTATAAGATCATCCCTCAGCCTTCCACGCTCCAGAGAAAAAAGTCCCAATCTTTCCAGCCTCTCTTTATAACTCAAATCATAGAAATCGTAGAAATCATAGAAACCCTACAGTACAGAAAGAGGCCATTCGGCCCATCGAGTCTGCACCGACCACAATCCCACCCAGGCCCTACCCCCATATCTACCCACTAATCCCTCCAACCTACGCATCTCAGGACACTAAGGGCAATTTGTAGCATGGCCAATGAACCTAACCCGCACATCTTTGGACTGTGGGAGGAAACCGGAGCACCCGGAGGAAACCCACGCAGACACGAGGAGAATGTGCAAACTCCACACAGTGACCCAAGCCGGGAATCGAACCCAGGTCCCTGGAGCTGTGAAGCAGCAGTGCTAACCACTGTGCTACCGTGCCGCCCATCAAGTTCCGGTAGACCTAACCCTCTTCATGTGGTTGTTGTTACATCTCTTAGGATTGAGGTGTGTCTTCAAGAATGACTCCACAGCTAGGCATCAGGCAACACAGATCTTTATTCTGTCTACTCACTCCACACTCCAAACATTGGCTGCCCACTTAGGGCGGTTCCCAACCAGCTCGCCCCACACCGCAGGTCACATGACCTGTTTCTTTAAAGGGCTATGCCCCGAAATACATAACAGTTGGTATGTTGGTGTAACAAAGAAAACACACTTTGAAAAGAATACAGAGTATTAGAGGTGTGGACTTCTTCATCTCGTGTCGGACCAAGTTATTTATCTTACACAGGCCATATCTGTATTTCTCCTCATCTGCCTGCTTTTAATTAATCTTCATTTGAGTAACAGATTTTGACATGCATCGCGATTCCTCTACATCGCAAGCAACTGTTGAGACATTGTTAATTTTATAGGTTACAAGAAGGGCAGTGCTTGCACTTATAGAATTGCCTCATCATATCCTTTGGCAACACTCCAAAGTGCTTCACGTAGACATGAATTAAATTCTCTTGACCCTTTGTGTCAGCACATTGTTATGGACAGGGGCAGAGAGACAGACTGAACTCCTTGACCTTCTGTCTGTAATCGGAGTGGTTTGATTTTGACGAGGGTGAGATGCGTTTCCCAAAGTGAAAGCAGATGCTGGAAATCTGAAATGAAAACAGAAAGACATGGAAGAACTCCGCAGGTCTACCAGCATCTGTGGAGAGAGAAAAAGCATTAACGTTTCATGTCCAGTATGACTTCAGTACTCAAGAAGAGATCTATTGCACTTGAAACATTAACTCTGTCACTGTCCCCACAGATAAAATCTGCTGAGTTTTTCCAACGCTTCCTGTTTTTATTTTATGTGTTCCCGAAATCATGTTTATGCATGGCAGTTCTGGGGGATTTTCGTAGTTACTTCATTGCAGTGTTAATGTAAGCCTACTTGTGACACTAATAAAAAAAAACAGTTCTGGAGCAGGATATCTGAGACATTGCGTGGGATTTCACGGCCTCGCTCATCCTGAAACCGTAAGAATCCAACCCGAGGCCAATAGACTTTTCCATAGTCTGGCCCTCGCCCACTCCGATTCCCGTGGCGGGCGGGACAGTAAAGCTCCGGCCATTATTGTCCTTGCTGTTTTGCGTGATATTTGATAGTGGCAGATGTGATATTGTACAAGGCTGTGGTCATTGTACTCCATTTTTAGGCAGCCAATTTAATTTTCGATCAGTTCTTGTGCATGAACAGCAAGCTTTCTTGGATTTTTAAACCAGGAGCGCTATTTATTCTCCTGGAAACAGTGTCTGTCATTACTCCTACACACACACCACATGCACGGGAAAGATACACTAGAATTATAGAATCCCTAGAGTGCAGAAGAGGCCATTCGGCTCATCGAGTCCGCACCAACACCCTGACAGAGCATCCCACCCAGATGGCACGGCCAATCCACCTAACCTGCACATCTTTGGAGCATGGGAGGAAATTGGAGCATCCGCAGGAAACCCACGCAGACACGGGGAGAACGTGCAGACTCCACACAGACAGTCACCCAAGGCAGGAATTGAACCCGTGTCCCTGGCGCTGTGAGGCAGCAGCGCTAACCACTGTGCCACCATGCTTTCAGAAATGAAGCAATTTTGAGGTCAGTTGAGGGCTGGCTATTGATATACTAGACAGGTAGAATTTCTTCGCATTTCCTTATGCATAATCAGTTTTGGTAGCTTCCCTTTGTCACACGGCAGGTCTGGAGACAGGATATCTGAGACATTATTGTCCGTGCTGTTTTGCAGTGAGTCTTGCCAATGGCAGCTGTGATATTGTACCAGGCTGTGGTCATTTTTAGAAGCTTCCAGAAGCTTGGCCAACTTGCAGTTCCAAATCCAAAAGAGAAAACACTGGAAAATCTCAGCAGGTCTGGCAGCATCTGTAAGGAGAGAAAAGAGCCAATCCATCACGCAAACCAGCCTCCCATCCATTGACTCAGTCTACACTTCCCACTGCCTCGGAAAAGCAGCCAGCATAATTCAGGACCCCACGCACCCCGGACATTCTCTCTTCCACCTTCTTCCTTTGGGAAAAAGATACAAAAGTCTGAGGTCACGTACCAACCGACTCAAGAACAACTTCTTCCCTGCTGCTGTCAGACTTTTGAACGGACTTACCTTGCATTAAGTTGACCTTTCTCTGCACCCTAGTTATGACTGTAACACTACATACTGCACTCTCTCCTTTCCTTCTCCCCTACATACTCTATGAATGGTATGTTTTGTCTGTATAGTGCACAAGAAATGATACTTTTCACTGTATACCAATATGTGACAATAAATCAAATCAAATCAAATCTATTTTCACAATGTTGGCTAAGAGATAAATATTGGCCAGTAACAGGGGAGGACTCCTCTCCTCTCCTTTAAATGGCAAACCTGTACTGCATTGGCATGTTGGCCTAGATTATGGCTGGAATTCTCCGAACTTATCCGTAGCTGAGATTCTCCAGTCCCGCTGCTGTGAATGGGGAATTGGCTGAGTGCCAGATTCTCCGTTCTCACTGGCAGTGATGGCAGGGTGTATGACATCAGAGAATTCTGGCCCATATGAGCTCAATTCTCTAGAATGGGACTTGAACCTGCAACCTTCTGACTTAGAAGAGGGAGTGTTGCACTGAGCAGGGGTGCATTAGGTTAAAAATACCCACAAAATTGCACCAATGACATGTATTTCAAACTCTCCAATCTGTCCATCGCAAGTAGAGTATCAAGAAAATTTATCCCATTGCCGTTTAAACCTCTATGATCGACATTTAAATCCAACCCAAGTTAGTTTGGCAATCCTCTCTCCCCTTCATCCTCTCTCCTGCAGTCAGTTGCAAAAGCTGCGGCACAGTGGCACAGCACCAGGGGGCCAGGTTCGATTCCAGCCTAGGGTGACTGTGTGAAGTTTGCAAGTTCTCCCCGTGCCTCCGCGGGATTCCTCCGGGTGCTCCGGTTTCCTCCCACACTCCAAAGATGCACAGGTTAAGTGGACTGGCCATGCTAAATTGCCCCTTAGTGCCCCAAAGATGTGTTGGTTAGGGGGATTAGCAAAATAAATATATGGGGTTACAGATGGGGTGGACCTGGGTAAGATGCTCTATCGGAGAGTCGGTGCAGACTCGATGGGCTGATTGGCCTCCTTCTGCACTGTAAGGACTCTATATGGGATTGGTTTTGATTTGATTTATTATTGTCACATGTATTAACATACAGTGAAAAGTATTGTTTCTTGCGCGCTATACAGACAAAGTATACCATACATAGAGAAGGAAAGGAGAGAGTGCAGAATGTAGTGTTACAGTCATGGCTAGGGTGTAGAGAAAGATCAACTTAATGCGAGGTAGATCCATTCAAAAGTCTGATGGCAGCAGGGAAGAAGCTGTTCTTGAGTCAGTTGGTACGCGGCCTCAGACTTTTGTATCTTCTTCCCGATGGAAGAAGGTGGAAGAGGGTATCCGAAGTGCGTGGGGTCCTTGATTATGCTGGCTGCTTTTCCGAGTCAGTGGGATGGACAGAGTCAATGGATGGGAGGCTGGTTTGCGTGACGGATTGGGCTACATTCACAATCTTTTGTAGTTTCTTCCGGTCTTGGGCAGAGCAGGAGCCATACCAAGCTGTGATACAGCCAGAAAGAATGCTTTCTATGGTGCATCTGTAAAAGTTGTTAAGAGTCGTAGCTGACATGCCAAGTTTAGTTCGTCTTCTGAGAAAGTAGAGGCATTGGTGGGCTTTTTTAACTTTAGTGTTAGCATGGAGGTCCAGGACAGGTATAGGAAAGGTTCAGAAGCCACATCCAATTGGTACAATTCCCTCATGGCATGTAAGCATCCAGGGTTTGGCACTAGTTTATCAAATTTCATTAACAGGGGTTGTAAGAAAAAGAAATGCTAGGGGTTGGGAAGGAAAGCACCCATCGGGTGCAGTAGGTGTTACCCTCTTGAAGTTGAGGCAAGGATATATAGTTGGGGTCAAGATGAAGACGGTCTAAACCATTCCTATTATTTGCGATGGGAGGATATATGGGGCTGGTAAGAAATGGGAAAGTGTTCTATTTACATGAACACAGAAAAAAATGCGTCAAGGTTTACAATTTAGGAAAACGATCATTGGGCCTATATTTGACCAAAGGCAATTTCTGTGACGATAAAATCATTGTAAAGATAGGAATTCAAAGCATCTTCCTAATGTACTGAAACTCTATCTCTTATATAAAAAAACTGTTCCATTCAACAAGGCAGTTAAGAGATTGGAAATCTCTCTCTCTTATATCTCTCTCTCTTTCATAAAATCCAAAAGAAACCAAACCAAATGATGCGCAGGGTGAGAATCCTCCAATCGACAATCATGATCACTGCAATGACTTCAATCAGACCATTGAGGTTGGCCTATTGGAATATGAACTCCCTGATTAAGGATCCAATTGATGGGCCAATCAGGGAGTCTTTTCCTTATATTTATCCGGGAGTGTCAGTTCCTCTGGCACTCCTGAAGGTAGACTGCTGACTGCTTGAACTCTGTGTAGTTCTGTTGGAATTGAAAATAAAGGGATTTTGCGAAGGGACTTCTGCCTCGGAAGACTTATTACAGCCACCCAAAATAAACTCCTGTTGGGTATCAGATGGACCATTCTAAAGACATCTGAGAACTGATGGATACATTTTGCACTGATGGATTCAGGAAAATTCCACTCCATCACACATAGTAAGCACTGTAGTAAACCCATGATATTGGTATACTGTACAGACTGATTACATGGAGTGATTGTGTCATCATTTAGTGTTGCAGGGTTTAAAGTGCCATCTACATTGTAACTTTCTTTTTCTCTTCATTCTTTCATGGGATGTGGGCGTTACCGGCAGGGCGAGCATTTGTTGTCCTTCCCTAACTGCTTTTGAACTGGGCATACAGCCACATTGCTACTGGTCTGGACTCGTCCTGTAGGCCAGACCAGGTAACAAAGACAGATTTCCTTCCTTAAAGGGCATTAGTGAATCAGATGGATTTTTACAACAATTGATGATAAGACCATAAGCTATAGGAGCAGAATTAGGCCATTTGGGCCTAATTTTGGGCCATTTAGGCCAGATGGGCGGCATGGTAGCACATTGGTTAGCACTACTGCTTCACAGCTCCAGGGACCTGGGTTCGATTCCTGGCTTTGGATTCCTGTGGAGTTTGCACATTCTCCTCGTGTCTGCGTGGGTTTCCTCCCACAGTCCAAAGATGTGCGGGTTAGGTTGATTGGCCATGCTAAAAAATTGCCCTTAGTGTCCTGAGATGTGTAGGTTAGAGGGATTAGTGGGTAAATATGTAGGGATATGGGGGTAGGGCCTGGGTGGGATTGTGGTCGGTGCAGACTCGATGGGCCGAATGGCCTCTTTCTGTACTGTAGGGATTCTATGATTTCTATGATTAGGCCCATCGAGTCTGCTCTGCCATTCGACCCTGGCTATGTTTTTCAATCCCATTCTCTCACCTTTTCCCCGTAACCTTTGATTCCCTTACCGATCAAGAACCTATCTATCTCTGTCTTCAATACACTCAATGACCTGGCCTCCACAGCCTTCTGTGACAATGAATTCCACAGATTCACCACCCTCTGGCTGAAGAAATTCCTCCTCATCTCGACTCTCGGAGCCTCGTCTCTCCTACAGTGTAGATAGTTATCATGGTCCCTGTTACTGACTGACTTTACACTCCAGATTTATTAAGTGAATTTAACTTCCACTGATTGCCACAATGGGATTTGAACCCCTGCTTCCCAGAGCATTATGAGGGGAGGAGGAGGGCTCTAGGTTACGAATCCAGTGACATTACCACCACCTCCCCATAAGTATAATTATGAACACATTAGAATTGTTGGATGATACATTATAGAAGTAGGGCAAACATCCAGTCATCCCTGTGTAATGTAACTTCCTATCTCACTATTCTGTACATGTTCTCCTGACGGCTGTTGCTATCCCACCTTACTAACAACTACATTTCTCCACAGCTTATGGGTCTGCAGCCCCTAACAATGGATCCACTTTTCCCAGTTTACAGGTCTGAGACATTAACCAACCACCAATCCTATTTTCTGTGTTTTGACATGTTCTTTTTTCCAATTGGAATTCTGCTTTGATTTCCCAAACTCAATTTTTAAAAAAATTCCTCATGTTCTGGCCCTGATTGCCCTTGAACTGAATGGCTTGCTTGGCAATTTAAGAGTCAAGCACATTGCTGAGGGTCTGGAGTCACATATAGGCCAGGCTGGGTAAGGATGATAGATTTCCTTCCCTAAAGGGGCATGAGTGAATGAGATGGGTTTTTACAACAATCAACAATGGTCTCATGGTCATCATTAGGGGCAGCACGGTGGCACAGTGGTTAGCACTGCTGTCTCACAGCACCAAGGACCCGGGTTAAATTCTGGCCTCGGGTGACTGTGCGGAGTCTGCATTTTCTCCCCGTGTCTGCGTGGGTTTCCTCCGGGTGCTCCGGTTTCCTCCCACAGTCCAAAGATGTGTGGGCTAGGTTGATTGGCCATGCTGAATTGCCCCTTAGTGTCAGGGGGTTAGCAGGGTAAATAAGTTGGGTTATGGGGATAGGGCCGAGGTGGGATTGTGGCTGGTGCAGACTTGATGGGCCGAATGGCCTCCTTCTGCACTGTAGGGATTCTATGATGAGACTTTTAATACCAGATTTAAAAAAATTAAATTCAAATTCCATTACCTGCCATGGTGGAATTTGAACTTGGGTCCCCAGAGCATTACCCTAGGTCTCTGGATTACTAGCCCCGTGGTAATACCACTACATCACCGCCTCCCCCAATAAATGCATGAATGTTGCACTTTCAACGTAGATAAACCATCCCAAGGCTCCCCATAGAGGTGTAGGCCAGAATTCTCCAATCTCGTAAGCCCCACTTCCACTGCCAGTGAGAACAGAGAATTTGGCACTCAGCCAAAACCCCGTTCATAGCAGCGGGACCAGATAATCCCAGCCGTGGGTGAAGTTGGAGAATTCCAGCCGTAATGAGACAAAACTTGCTGCCCCACCAAAAAACGGATAAAGTGGATTAAAAGAGGGATCTAAAGAAGAAGAGGCAGGTTGTAAAGGCGGGCGGTTTAATACAGGAATACCAGAACACCATGCATTAACAGCTGAAGGCATTAATGGTGGGCCAATGACAGGGGGAAGATGCACAAGAAGGCAGAGTAACACAGGAACTTGTCGGACTGGAGGAGGTTACAGAGATAGGATGGTGAAGGCCTTGAAAAGATTTAAACACAAGGTTGAGAATTTTATACCTGAGGCACTGAGGGAAGAGATAACATAGGGCAAAATGGACAGGATGAATGGAAGAACAGAACTTGGTGCAGAGATGCTGCAGAGGTTTGCGTGATCTGAATTTCTTGGAGGTGGAGTATGGGAGACATGCATTGGGATAATCAAGATTGTCTTCCTTTCACTATATTGGATCAATTTAAAAAGCCTGAAAAGTATATTGAGTCTCTTACTGGAATAAGAAAAAGCAATTCATGGCTTTCATATGTCGAAGTTATAACCAAAATAAGCTGTTTGGCTCAACCATTGTTTACCATCCAAAGTGCGCAAATAATCTTGATATTTACCCATCCTGTGTCCCATGTTGCCCACTTATCCAAGGTAACCTTGAATGTCTTTGGATGGTCTGTCTGATGGTTGCATTCGGTACTACCCCAAGGGGGATGTGGAGGGATCATTCCACGTGTGAGGATGGAAGGTGCTTCTCAATTTCTTCTCTTTAGGCACCTTTTAACTTTGGAAAGTTGTGCTTTCTGACAGGGAGCAGAGAAGCATAGCCAAGGTAAAAGAGTGAACAGAATTTGAATAGAAAAGAGGTCGTATACATTGTCATTATTCAGTCTATTCAGTCAGAAGCGCCGTGAAATAATTTGTGTGTCTGGAGCAGTAGCAGATCTTCAAAACAGGTAGAAATTGGTGGACATGTCTTGCGAAGCAAAGTTTTAATGGGCGGGATTTCCCAGCCCTTGCCATCGGTGGGATCTTCTGATCTAACTGAAGGCGACCCCTCACCCCCACCCCACCCCATGGTGGGTTCCCTGGTAGTGGGACAGAGGAGCCATGTAAAACAGTGTAGAAATCAGAGAGACTGGAAAATCCTGCCAGCGGCCAATGGCAAGCTGCCTCAGTCACTGGAAAACATGTCACAGGTTCGGCGGGAGTGGGGTGGGGGGGGAAGGGGGGAAATCCCACCCAACGTCTCTGAGCTCGCCCTGTGAGATATGGCTGATGGAATGGGACTCTGAGGCACTAACACTGCAGTAAAAACAGTTAATAACGAAAACAGAAAACGCTGGAAAAGTTCAGCAGGCCTGACAGCATCTGTGGGGAGAGAATAGAGCCAATGTTTTGAAAGTATTTTGCCTTTATAAAAACTGTTAATGTTGGGTGACTCAGCACTGCTATGTGAAAAAGGAATGAAGATTTCTGGAAATCCCCAGGGTTTCCATTGATGTTGCATCTTGTTTGCCAGTTTGATTTTCCAGTTTGTGTCTAAATTCCATTCACTCAACGATCGGGAGGGATGGTTAACTCGTTTATCCAGCAAGAAATACTTGACAGAATTAAATGGGCTTCAAACATCTTGAAAATCAGGTCAATAAATAAGTTGTATCTCGATCCGTTCCTTTATCTGAAATGATTAAAAAAGATTTGTAGCTTTAATCGGTTTGTAGCCGTCCAGTTTTCTAAGCATAGCGATGAAAAATGTCTCTTTTTATAATCTCCAGTGTGCTGTTTGATTATCTAAAATCATTATAAAACAACCTTCTGCATTGCAATGCACACAGTTTGACATTTGAGGATTGATTAGACACACAGAGTGACTGAGAGAAAATCAGGTTAGTAGTGGAAAAAAAATCAAAAGCTTTGGATTTGTTATTTTGAAGTGGATTTAACTGAAAGAAAAGGTGATTTAATTGAGAAGCGGTTTGATGTTCTGGCTACAGTGGAACTGGTTCGACTGAACCCTCTGCAGGAGAACAAGGGCCACAGTCATAAACTTAGAGTTGGGCCTATCAGGAGCAACACATATTTCACACTGAAGATTGTGGAATTCTGGAATTCTCCCTCCCCTCCTGCCACCCACCCACCCCTCTAAAAACGCGGCACGGTGGCACAGTGGTCAGCACTGCTGCCTCACAGCGTCAGGGACCAGGGTTCGATTCCCGGCTTGGGTCACTGTCTGTGTGGAGTCTGCACGTTCTCCCCGTGTCTGCGTGGGTTTCCTCCCTCAGTCCGAAAACTGTGCTGGTTAGGTGCATTGGTCAAGCTAAATTCCCCCTCAGTGTACCCGAACAGATGCCGGAGTGTGGTGACTAGGGGATTTTCACAGTAACTTCATTGCAATGTTAAAGTAAGCCTACCTGTGACACGAATAAATAAACTTAAACTTAAAAATGATATAACTGGTACAACTGAAAAACAATTTTATTCCACCAACAATTGTAAACCAAACACAGGCTGACTCCAAAATCTCCATAAAGCTAGTGCTCCATCCTGTGGAGTAACTGTTATTGCAGCATTTCCTCTGAGTTTGATGTGATTGCATATACTCTGGCCGGGATTTTCCAGCCCCATCAGGGCAGGATCTGCTGCGGGAGATTTGGCAGCTTAGCCAAAAGTCTAGTGATTTTTGGTGGGATTGTACGATCCTGGTGGTGGGCGGGACTGGAAAATCCCATCCTCTGTTGCTGCAAATACATGAATACGGACAGTCAGATGTCCAGTGTCCAATGTACAGGTGGACTGAGTTTCCGAGAAAGAAAGAATAACTTGGATTTGTACAGCATCTGTCAGGATGTCCCAAATTGATTTGAAGTCAACTAAGTACTTCCAAAATGTAGTCACTGTTATAACTTTAGGCAAACTCCACTGCCAATTTGCTCAGAACACGGTCCCACAAACAGCGATGAGGTAAAGGGACAGCTCATCCCATCTTTGTTATGTTGGTAGAGGGACAACAATTGGCTGGGCCACAGAAAGAATATCCACTCTTTTCTTCTTCAGAAAGTGCTATGGGATCATTTGCTTCCACTTAACGGGGGGTGGGGAGTGGGGGGGGGGGGGGGCGGGGGGGGGGGGGGGGGGCAGGGGGAGGGAGGAGGATTTTCCATTAGTGTTTTTGGGGGGCCCGATCAATGGTGGAAGTGGCGGAGGGGAGGGGGTGTCCTACAATGCAGATTATGCTGGCGGGATTTCCCATTCCGATTGTCGTCACTCCTCCCCCCCCCCGTTCGTCATTGGGATCATGATTTGAATGCATTGAAATATAATTATCAGCCCTTTACATTCGATAGATTGTAATTGCGATTCGATTGCCTATGGGAGGCACGGTGGTACAGTGGTTAGCACTGCTGCCTCACAGTGCCAGGGACACGAGTTCAATTCCCAGCTTGGTCACTGTCACGTTCTCCCCTGTCTGCGTGGGTTTTCTCCGGGTGCTCCAGTTTCCTCCCATAGTCCGAAAATATGTGGGTTAGGTGGATTGGCCACGCTAAATTGCCCCTTAGGGACAGGGGACCTGTAGGATAAATACATGGGGTTATGAGGATTCTTGTAGGTGCAGACTCGATGGGCCAAATGGCCTCCTTCTACACTGTAGGGATGCTATGATTCTATGATTCACTGACATTGGAGAATTAGGGTCCCCAGTCTCTCAGGTTGGGCTGTGTGGAAAATCATTTGACTCCAAGGGGCAATTGCTACCATTGAGTCAAGACTGATGCTTGGAGATATTTAAGCTACAGCCAGCGACACTGACATTGCACAGTCTCAACTGGGGGGATCCGTTACTGAATGGGATTTGATCTGTGTCCAATTGCTATGATTATGGGCTAGTGGCAATACACTCATACAGTTTATGGTGAATTTTACTGCTCACTATATCACCTGAAAGGACCTGCTGATCACAGAGTAAGTGCTTAAACCTGAACTGGCCGATGAATATTCCCCTTGGGGGTGGGAGAGGTCAAGGTGCTGTGAGATTGACATCCACAGCAATGATCTTCGGTGATGGAAGATTGGAACTAAGTCAAACCCATGATTCAGATCCCTCCAGAAAGTTGAGGAAAGTTTGCGTGATTTAAAATGAAAGGTCCCCGGCTCGAAACCGGGCGGAAACATTGTTAAAACTCTCTCATTAATGGTGAGGGAAGTTGGCATGATTTAAAGGATGAAGGGTCATCCAGACACGAAACGTTGGCTCTATTCTCCCTCCACAAATGCTGTCAGACCTGCTGAGATTTTCCAGCATTTTCCGTTTTCCTTCAGAAAGTAGTTATCTTCATCCAATACCAAGCTGAGAGAATGGAGCTGTAAGATACATTCATTCAATGACACTAACTGGCCTGACAGAAGCCATTTTGTTCTATATAATTACAGATCAGTGTAGGTGTGGAGAACAGTGAACAACAATTAACTAATAGTTCAGGGATTACCTTCTAAACTGCAGTAAGAAGTAATTTAATTCTGTTTGGTATTTGTTTGAATAAAACATAATGGACATGGCATTTGTCAATTGAATGAAATAGTTCTTAATTTAACATATTTTATCTGATAGCTCTGATAACAAACAGCACTCTTCCAGAATATCAATTGGGCAGTAATCCCCGAACTGTTAGTTGATTGTAATTTACAGTTCTCCAGTGTTCCACCTCTACATTGATCTGGTAATAGTCCATGTAATCCCTTGTAACGAGATGGTTCCTGTCAGAACTATTGGTGTCAGTTGTCATAGAAGAATCATAGAATCCCTACAGTACAGGAGGAGGCCATTTGGCCCATCGAGCCTGCACCCAGAACAATTCCACCCAGGCCCTATCCCTGTAACCCCACATATTTACCCTGCTGATCCCCCTGACACTAAGGGACAATTTAGCATGGCCAATCAACCTAACTCGCACACCTTTGGAGTGTGGGAGGAAACTGGAGCACCCAGAGGAAACCCGCGCTGACACCGGGAGAACGTGCAGACTCCACACAGGCAATCACCCGGAATTGAACCCGGGTCCCTGGCGCTGTGAGGCAGCAGTGCTAACCACTGTGCCACCGCGCTGCCCAATTGATGCAGACTTCTTTTGGTACTAGTTTCTCAGGCGGGTTTTGTGTATGTTGACATCTTACCTATTCGGGGAACTGAATCTGCCTTAACTGGAAAAGAACGAGAGTGAGGGGGAGCCAAGTTTTTAAAATACGGCAGTGAATAAGGTAGATTCAAACAGACTTACAGCTTGGGGAGAATGAGCACAGAACTCGGGGAGGGGTAACTATAAAACTCGCAAGGCCTGAGAAAGTTTATAGATCAGAAGCTTTCTCCTCTTCCTCATCTCTGGAAGGATACAAGTGAGACAAAGTATGAGAAATATGTAGTTAATTCTGGGTCAAGCTGAAAAAGAACTGGATTAATATCTGTTGAGAAAATAGACGTAGGTGGCAAAATTATCTGCTTGCTTCACACTGTGATTCAAAACGAAATATCAAGATCTTAGGTGGGCGAAATGAGGCAGTAATGCAGATTCTTTGGGAGGAATATACTAATTGAAGGAATGTATTTCATGGTCTAAATGACCATCTCTCATTTTCTTACTTCCTTATATTGTTGTATACTTAATACAATTCATAAAAGTATTCTTGATATACTTTAAAAATTCACTTCTGTTAACATATCACAAAACCCACGTCGTCTGAGCCCAAAATAAAAGGATATTCTTAGAATCCCTACAATGCAGCAGGAGGCCATTCAACCCATCAATTCTACCCATCCCCTAACCCCGGAGCCCCATATATTTGCCCTGCTAGTCCCTCTGACACTAAAGGACAATTTACCATGGCCAATCCACCTAACCTGCACATCTTTGGAGTGTGGGAGGAAACCGGAGCACCCAGAGGAAATCCATACAGACACGAGGAGAACGTGCAAACTCCACACAGATTGACCCAAGCCGGGAATCGAACCCGAGTCCCTGACGCTGTGAGGCAGCAGCGCTAACCACTGTGCCACCGTGCCGCTTTAATATGATAGCTTTGGATGGTTTCGATCCACCGACCTCTGTGTTATGGGCCCAGCACTCTTCCGCTGCACCACTGTGCCCTAAAAAAACCTCATATCCGTTCTGGCAGTGGTGGGATATTGATATTGTTAGGAAATCGAAAAAAAAACTATAATTTTTCCAAATTCATTGGACACAGACACTGTACCAAAGAAAACTGTACCAAATGTCATTTCCCCATTCAAAAAAAGTGAAAAGACTATTAAGCCACCCAGTAGTGTTCCTCACAGTGATAGTGTCAAACCTGTTAAAGCCAATAATTAGGCTTATGAGCACTTGGGAAAGTCAATGGACTGTCAATATTGATTTACAAAGGGCAGGTCATGCTCTGCTCAGTTTCTCCAGACCGGGCAGCTGCCAGATCAATAGTCTTTAAAGGAACATGTGAAGGACACCCACGAAAAGGCAAGTTAGTGTTTTGTTCCAATTTCGATTCTACGGAGTCAATTAAATATTGAGAAGACTGAAGCTATTGGTTGGGATTCTCTGGCCCTGCTGTGATGAGATCCGCTGTGGAAGATTCGGCGGCCCATTGACTTTCGGTGGGATTGAACGATCCTGGGCGGGGCTGGAAAACCCCACCCATTTGTCTTTAGTCCCCAATCCAAGTTCTGTTTCCTACATTCATTCCCGTCCCTGGTGGGACGAAACCAAACTCCTCCCAACTTTGCTTTTTTAAAATTCATTTGTGGGACATGGGTGTCAATGGCTGGCCAGCATTTATTGCCCATCCCTAGTTGCCCGAGGGCAGTTGAGAGTCAACCACATTGCTGTGGCTCTGGAGTCACATGTAGGCCAGACCAGGTAAGGAGGGCAGATTTCCTTCCCTAAAGGACATTAGTGAACCAGATGGGTTTTTCCTGACAAAAGTTTCATGGCCATCAGTAGACTCTTAATTCCAGATATGTTTTATTGAGTTCAAATTCCACCATCTGCCGTGGCGGGACTCGAACCTGGGTCCCCAGAACATTAGCTGAGTTTCTGGGTTAATAGTCTAGCGATAATACCACTAGGCCATCGTCTTCCCGAATGTAACCCTGTAATAAACTTCCAACCAGATATCTGTGCCATTACTAAAACTGCAAATCTCCACCTCCGCAACATCACTGGACTTCCCTCCTGCCTCAACGCACCTGCTTCTCAAGCCCTTTATTCCCTCGAGACTTGACTATTCCAATACACTTCTGGCTGGCCTCTCACGTTCAACCACCCGTAACCTTGAGTTAACGCCTCTGCTGCCTGTATCCTTACTTCCCCCAAGCCCCATTCACCCTTCACCTCTCATTGAAGATGGAGATGAGGAGCAGTTTCTTCTCTCAGAGGGCCATTGGTCATTGAAATACTCTACTCCAGAGAGCTGTGGAGATTCGCTGAAAATATCCAATGCTGAGACAGACAGATTTTTATAGCAGAGGCAGGGGTTATGGGGACCAGGTAGGAAAGTGCAACAGTGCAGCATAGGAACTTGCTCTTTGGCCCTTCAGGCCTAAGGTTGGGTCAGCCGTGATCTAATTTGAGTAGCAAAGCAGACTCAGGGATTGTACGTTTTACTCTCGCTCTTGATAAAGAAATCACTGATGTACCCCTGCAATATTCTGCAGTGAACCAGATGGGTTTTTACAGAAATCAACAATGGTTTCATGGCCATTGCTAGACGTTTTGGTGAGACTAGGATCCGAGGGTACAGCCACAGAGTAAAGGGACGACCCTTTAGAACCGAGATGAGGAGGAATTTCTTCGCCCAGAGGGTGGTGAATCTGTGGAATTCATTGCCACAGAAGGCTGTGAAGACCAAGTAATTGAGTGCATTTAAGGCAACGATAGATAGGTTCTTGATTGGTAAGGGGATCAAATTTTAGGGGGAAAAGATGGGAGAATGGGGTTGAGAAACATATCAACCATGATCGAAAGGCAGAGAAGAGTTGATGGACAGAATGGTCTAATTCTGCTCCTATATCTTAGGGTCTTGATTCCAAATTTTTATTGAATTCAAATTCCACCCTCTGCCATAGTGAGATCTGAATCCGGATACCCAGAGCATTCGCCTGGGTCAACTCCTAGTCCGGTGACAATACCACTCTGCCACCGCCTGCTCTCCACTGCAGGGATTCACCCCAGTATGACATGTATTACAATGACTGTTGATTAATTCTTTGATCTTGGGTGACATACCGGACACTAAGGTAAGTCCAATCAGAACTCAGGCCATCCTGTCACCTCATGCCCATTGGGAAGTCCAATTGCATTCTCTTGACAAGAGGGGATTTACCTTTCAACAACCAATGTTAATGTATTCCTTTGTCAACAACTTCCCAATCAGTTCATTCCTCCTTGGTGGATGTTCAGGTTTCCACATTTTAATACTTCCCAAACATCAAGACAGTTCTGGTCACCCTATCATAGAAAGGATATTATTAAACTAGAAAGAGTGCAGAAAACATTTACTTGGATGCTACAGGGACTTGATGGTTTGAGTTATAAGGAGAGGCTGGATAGACTGAGACTTTATTCCCTGGAGTGTAGGAAACTTAGGGGTGATCTTATAGAGGTCTATAAAATAATGAGGGGCATGGATCAGCTAGATAGTCAACATCTTTTCCCAAAGGTAGTGGAGTCTAAAATTAGAGGGTGTAGGTTTAAGGTGAGAGGGGAGAGATACAAAACTGTCCAGAGGGACTTTTTTTTCACAGAGAGGGTGGTGAGTGTCTGGAACAAGCTATCAGAGGAAGTAGTAGAGACGGGTACAATTTTGTCTTTTAAAAAGCAAAGGGACAGCATGGACAGGTTGGGCTGAAGGGCCTGTTTCCATGCTGTAAACCTCTATGACTCTAGGACTGCAGATGAGGCAAGTACAGGGCATGAGGTGGTGAATTCCGATACTATTTTGTTGTTGATAAAAATTCATTTAAGAATCATCATCATACACAAATAGAGAAAGGTCCAATTTGCCTTTTTAAGAAATCATTGGTCAGCTGAGTCACAAGCCTAAAGGCAATGGGGAGGCAATGGCCTGATGGTATTGTCGCTGCACTGTTAATCCTGAAACTCAGCTAATGTTCTGGGGTTCGAATCCCACCATGGCAGATGGTGGAATTTGAATTCAATAAAATAGATGTGGAATTAAGGATCTACTGATGACCATGAAACCATTGTCGATTGTCAGAAAGACCCATCTGATTCACTAAAGTCCTTTAGCGAAGGAAATCCACCGTCCTTACCTGGTCTGGCCTACATGTGACTCCAGAGCCACAGCAATGTGGTTGACTCTCAACTGGCTTCTAAACAAGGGCAACTAGGGATGGGCAATAAATGCTGGCCAGCCAGCGACGCCCTTGTCCCATGAATGAATAACGAAAAGTTGGTTAGGTTGGCAACAATGATTATGAGCCCTCAGTTACATCCCAGATGGCTTTTAGCTTCTTAGGTATAATTATAGGGTTATTAATTCCATTGCCAATTAAGCTTTCCCATATGTGACTGGAACAATGCAGCCAGCTGGTGAGTGTGGTTTTTACTGTGTTATGAAGCTACAGTATGGGGGCGCTAGCTTTTAATTTCCAAACCTTTTCCCAAGGTAAAATTGCCTGAAGGAAATCAGATAATTGCGATTCATAAGTAACAGGTGCATGTATACACATTGATGACATGGCTATTTTTAGATGGTATGTACAGTGCCTTTAAATACACTGACATTCCTTTCTGCAGGTGATAGTTGCCACTGTGGGAAAATTTTGAGATGGGATTTTTTTTCTTTTAAGTGTCACTTGGCCAAACTACATTTGCTGTTGCTGCCGCTCTCATGGTAACTCAATCCACTTGAAATATGAAACGTGTTAATAAAATGTGCGGGCTCTGTAATGTACACATAGGAGAGAGGTAATGACCTGAAGGACATATTTTGAATACCAAGTTTAGTATTAATCTTGAATCATAGGATCATACAGCACGGAGGGGGGCCATCTGCCCCATCGTGCTTGTGCCAGCTCTTTGAACAAGCTTATCCAATTAATTCCAACCCCACCTCCCAAACCACCATCCTTTTTGTATCACCCAATTCTTTTCAGTTTTACGAGCATGTTCCCAATGCCCTATTGAAAGTTCCAGCAGAATCTGTCTCCATCATCCATTCATTGAATCCCCTACAAAAGGATAGAATCCCTACAGAGCAGAAGGAGGCCTTTAGGCCCATCGAGTCTGCCCCGACAACAATCCCACCCAGGCCCTATCCCCATAACCCCGAGCATTTACCCTAGCTAATCCCCTGACACTAAGGGTCAATTTAGCATGGCCAATCTACCTAACCTGCACGTCTTTGGAATATGGGAGGAAACTGGAACACCCAGAGGAAACCCACGCAGACGCGGGGAGAATGTGCAGACCCCACGCAGACAATGACCCAAGAATAAGGAGGGATTCTTTCCCCTGGCAGGAGGGTGGAATTGAACCTGGGTCATTGGTGTTGTAAGGCAGCACTGTGCCGCCCGTGGTGTGTTCCAGATCATGACAACTGCCTGCACAAACACAAAGAGTGGGATTTTCTGGTTGCTTTTGCCCTGAAACCAGAAAATCCCGAAGCCAATGGACCTTTCCATAATATGCCCCTCACCCGCTATAATTCCCGTGGCGGGCAGAAAGAGAAAATTCGCCCCAAAATCTCACACCTGGTTAAAACTGTGTCAACTGGTTACCGACCCTCCTGCCAGGGGAAAGAATCCCTCCTTATTTTTCAAATCCCCTCAAAGACTTGAGCACAATCTCCAAGTAACCTTCTCTGATTTGAGGAGAGCAATTCCAACTCTTCTAACCTCTCCGTGTAACTGAAGTTCCACAGCTTTACAAGCTGCGGGATGATACATCCTGAAGTATTTATGTGCGTCTTATTCTGCAAGTATTAATTAAACATTTACTGCTCGGTGCTGGTTTAACACAACTAAGTTAAAGGAGAAAGGTACTAAATAGTGTACTTGGAAAGTGCTCACATCTGTTGGCGTCCTATGGCTTTCTTAATAAATTGCTACTATTACAGAATAATCAAGAATAATCAAACACCTTTAATGTAATAAAACATCTCAAGCTGCTTCGCAGAAACATGGACAAACAAAATTTGGCCATGAGCTACGCAAGGGGATATTAAGACAGAATTGGTCCGAAAGCTGGGTGAAGGGGTGAAGAGGTTGAAGGGTTTACAGAGTGTATTTCAGGGCTTTGAGGTCTCGGCAGCTGAAGGGAAGGCTGACTATGGTGAAAATTGGGGATTTGCCAGAGGCCAGAATTGAAGGAGTGCAGCATCTTGGAGGGTTGTAGGGCTGGAGAAAGCTATAGAGATAAGCAGGGGTGAGCCCATGGGGGAGCTTGAAAGCAAGGATGAGAATTTTAAACATGAGCCTTGCTGGACCAGAATCCAATGTAAGTCAGCGAGCACAGGATAATGGATCAATGTGGGCGGCACAGCAGCACAGTGGTTAGCACTCCTGCCTCACCATGAAAGGGACCAGGGTCTCGGGTCACTGTCTGTATGGAGTCTGCATGTTCTCCCCATGTCTGCGTGGGTTTCCTCTGGGTGCTCTGGTTTCCTCCCACACTCCAAAGATGTGCAGGTTAGCTTGATTGGCCATGTTAAATTGACCCTTAGTGTCAGGGAGATTAGTAGTGTAAATACATGGGTTTATGGGGATAGGGCCGGGGTGGGATTGTTGTCGGTGAAGCAAAATGGCCTTCTTCTGCACTATAGGGATTCTACGATTCTATGAATGGGACTTGCTGCTCCTGGAATGGAATGCTGAATGTTCAAACTTCCTGTGAATGATCTGCAATTGCCTCTCTCTTTAGTTCTGCTTCATGTGGAGAAATTCTTTCCACGGTCTGTTGTTCACAGCACAAGACAACCAGCATTGGAAGGAAGTAAAACCAATTTGGTTCACCCAATATTGCTCATTAAAGGACCATTGTCATTGTCAATGAAGAGTTTGGTCGATAATTTCAGTACCATTTGTTTATAGAGGATGGAAATTACATTATTGGTGATAAAGATAATAATTGCTTTTTCCCTCCCAGTTTTGTTTAAATGGGTCAATAACCAAAACCATTAGACATCAAGGTGGCACCATTTAGAGCTCAACTGGTTGGGTGGTCCTTCCTAATGATATTTATTACATTCAAGGAAACCTATTAGAAGCAAAGCTCTGGGGGGCAGAGGAGTCAGCTTTCTGATGAGTGGTTGGGGATGAGGAACTGCTTAAAATAGCCTTTGTGGTGTTGAGGATGCGGGAAGTCTTGGGGAGCAATGGTAGCATCTCTAACTCTGGGCCAGAAGCTCCAGGTTCAAGTCTCACTCTGGGTTCAAGTCTTGCTCCTGGACTTGATGGCCATGGAAGGTGTGTGCGACCAAACAAGTTGATGATCAGCCTGTAATTCCTTCCAATACACCTGATGGCAGGAGATAAGATCGGGAGAGTTACCTGGTCAGCCATGTGGCAGAATGCAATGGCAAACCACCCAGTGCTTTGCCACTCATAATCATGAACCAATTCAATGAAAATCCATGGTCCCAATGCCCTCTTAGGGTTTGGTGTCTGGGGGAGGAGGAGGTTTGCATTATGTAATTACCTCAAATAGTTTTAACCATAGAACTATAGAATCCCTACAGTGCAGAAGGAGGCCACTCAGCTCATTCTGTCTGCACCGGCACTCCGAAAGGGCATCTTACACAGGCCCACACCCCTGCCTTATCCCCGTAACCCCGCGCATTGATCATGACCAATCCACCTAGCATACACATCTTTGGACAATAAGGGGCACTTCAGCATGGTCAATCCACTTTAGAGGTTATCAACTTTGGTAGCAATAATAGGAAGATAGACTATTACTTGAATGGGTGCAAACTGAGAGAGTGGATACTCAGTGAAACCTTGATGTCCTAGTACATCAGTCGCGGAAAGTAAGCGCACGGGTACAGCAGGCAGTAAAGAAGGCAAATGGCATATTGGCCTTCATAGCGAGAGGATTTGAGTATAGGGATAGGGATGTTTTGCTGCAATTGTATAGGGCATTGGCGAGGCCACACCTGGAATATTGTGTGCAGTTTTGATGTCCATATCTGAGAAAGGATGTCGTTGCTATACAGGGAGTACAGAAAAAGTTTACCAGGCTGATTCCTGGGATGGCAGGTCTGTCATATGAGGAGTGACAAAATTGGTTAAGATTATATTCACTGGAGTTTAGAAGAGTGAGAGGGAATCTCATAGAAACTTATGAAACTCTAACAGGGTTAGACGGGGTAGATTCAGAAAGAATGTTCTCAATGGTGGAGGTGTCCAGAACTAGGGGCATAGTTTGAGACTAAGGGGTAAATCTTGTAGAACTCGGGTGAGGAGAAATTTCTCCACCTAGAGTGTGGTGAATGTGTGGAATTCACTACCACAGAATGTGGTTGAGGCCAAAATGTTGTCTGATTTCAAGTTGAAATTAGATATAGCTCTAGGGACTAAAGAGATCAAGGGATATGGGGGAAGGGGGGGACCAGGATATTGAATTTAATGATCAGTCATGGTCAAAATGAATGGCGGAGCAGGCTCGAAGGGCTGAATGGCCTACTCTTGCTTCTAGTTTCTATGTAATCCACTCAACCTGCACATCTTTGGACTGTGGGAGGAAACCGGAGCACCCGGAGGAAACCCACGCAGACACGGGGAGAACATGCAGACTCCACACAGTGACCCAAGGCTGGAATTGAACCCGGGTCTGCCACCATGCCGCCTCTTAAATGCTCCTTCACAGATAGCACTCATTTGAGTTAAAAGTTCAAGCCCATCCCAATGAATGAGAGTGGAAACCAAACTGATATTTCCATGCAGTATTAGGGAATGCTGCATTGCTGGAGGTGCTGTGGTTAAGATAAGATATTAAATCATGTCACTGCTTTCTGGCTCAGGTGGATGTAAGTAATCCCATGGCAGTATTTTAAAAAAGACTGGGGAGTTCCTTTTATATTTATTCCTTAACCAATGACACCCAGCAGACTATCCAGGGAACTGGGTTCAATTCCCGGTTTGGGTCACTGTCTGTGTGAAGTTTGTATATTCTCCCCGTGTCTGTGTGGGTTTCCTCTGAGTGCTTCAGTTTCCTCCCGCAATCCAAAGATGTGCGGGACAACATCCAAGGTTAGGTAACATCCACCAGATACCTACATAAAGAAAGACATGCATTATTTTAGCACCTTTCACATCCCCACAACACTTCAAAGTGCAGCCTATGAATTACTTTGGAACTGTACTTACTGTTACATTTTGGCACTCAGAGCAAACAATGCCACAACAGCTATGAAGAAAATTATCAGTTAGAATCATAGAAACACTACAGTACATGGTGGCACAGTGGTTAGCACTGCTGCCTCACAGGGCCTGGGACCCGGGTTCGATTCCCGGCTTGGGTCACTGTCGGTGTGGAGTCTGCTGCCTCACAGTGCCTGGGACCCAGGTTCGATTCCCGACTTGGGTCACTGTTGGTGTGGAGTCTGCAGGTTCTCCCTGTGTCTTCGTGGGTTTCCTCCGGGTGCTCCGGATTCCTCCTACAGTCCAAAGATGTGCGAGTTAGATGGATTGACCATGTTGGATTGACCATGTTAAATTGCCCCTTACATGTCAGGCAGACTAGCAGGGTAAATACATGGGGATTGGGCATGTGTGGGATTATGGTCAGTTGAGACTTGATGGGCCAAATGGCCTCTTTTGGCACTGTAGGGATTCTATGATTCACTGTGTGGGTTTCCTCTGGGTGCTCCAGTTTCCTCCCGCAGTCCAAAGATCTGCAGGTTAGGTGCATTGGCCAAGCTGAATTGACCCTTAGTGTCCTGGGATGCGAAGATTAGAGGGATTAGTGAGGTAAATATGCGGGGTTACGGGAATATGGCTTGTTGTCGGTGCAGACTCAATAGGCCGAATGGCCTCCTTCTGCACTGTAGGGTTTCTATGATTCTAACTGATCATTTTCTTCATAGCTGTTGTGGCATTGTTTGTTGTGAATGCCAAAATGTAACAGTAAGTACAGTTCTAAAGTAATTCATAGGCTGCACTTTGAAGTGTTGTGGGGATGTGAAAGGTGCTAAAATAATGCATGTCTTTCTTTATGTAGGTATCTGGTGGATGTTACCTAACCTTGGATGTTGCCCTGTCACTTAACTGGAGAGTTTCTGGCTAGGCGCAAAAGGGGATCATTTATCTTTAATTCTATTAAATTCTATTTAATTCAACTTCTGTAAAAATATCTGTTCCAGTTGCCAAAACACTATTTCATTCAATATTTGTTCTTTTGGTGTTGGGTCTGACTGAATTGCAACCAGATTTAATTTTGGGGAGAGGGGATTGTGGCGAATTTGTTGAGGATGTTATTGTTGCTAATTCCAGACCGACAATTTATGCTGTGGTTTTTTTGTATGCTGCATTACTTTTATATTTCACCAGGAAAGTTTCTCGCACATTGCTGTTAGATAGAAACATAGAAACATAAAACTAGAAGCAGGAGTAGGCCATTCAGCCCTTCAAGCCTGCTGCACCATTCATCTTGATCATGGCTGGTCATCAAATTCAATATCCTGATCCCCCCTTCCCTCCATATCCCTTGATCCCTTTAGCCCTGAGAGCTATATCTAATTTCTTCTTGAAATCAGACATTTTGTCCTCAACTACTTTCTGTGATAATGAATTCCACACATTCACCGCTCTCTGAGTGAAGAAATTTCTCCTCACCTCAGTTCTAAAAGGTTTACCCCTTATCTTCAAACTATGGCCCCCAGTTCTGGACTCCCCCACCATCGGGAACATTCTTTCTGAATCTACCCTGTCTAACCCTGTTAGAGTTTTATAGGTTTCTATGAGATAAGAAGCTTCTGATTTTGACAGAGTGATGATGAAAGAATGGTTGTACCCCCCCTATCCAAATCAGAATGGCGTGAGACATTAAGGGAAACTGGGAGGGTGGGGATGGAGAGTTTGATGGAGCCTCCATACATCTGCTGGCATTGTCCTTTAAGGTGTTGCCGAAGAAATCTTGGCAAGTTGCTGTAGCTTAAAGAACACACGGTAACCACAGTACTCCAGTCCTGGAGAGGGCGAATGTTTAAGGTGGTGAATGGGCTGCTGATCAATTGGGCTGCTTTGTTTGGCATGATCCTGAACATTTTTGGAGCTCTATCCATCCAGGCACGTAGTTGACATTCCATCACATTCCTGACTTGCGCCACATAGATGACGGAGAGACATTGGGAGAGTCAGGAGATGAATCATTCAACACAGAATAACCAGTCCCACATCTGCATTGTGGCCAGATTGCTTTATTTTTTGACCTTTGTGACTTCATTAGTTTTGTTATACCAGGAAAGTGGCAGTGTGAAGCAGTTATGAGCAACATGAAAATCGGTACATGCTATACTTGTTTTTCAAATGAAAAATGGTGTAAAGCATGGGATGTCCTGTATTCAATCTGATTAACTATTGGCCTCACTGCTAAATTTGTGGGGATCTTTTTTAGGTATCCTTGGCCTAGTGAGGGGCTTAATGTCTTAAAATAGAATGGAATCCCGACAGTGCAGAAGGAGGCCATTTGGCCCATCAAGTCAACACCAACTATCTGACAGAGTATCTGACCCAGGTCCACACACTGCCCTATTCCCGTAACCCCACACATTTACCATGGCTAATCCACCTGACCTACGCATCTTGGGACACTAAGGAGCAATTTAGCATGGCCAATCCACCAAACAATCTTGTTTAATAAAATTAATCATCATTGCAGGGGTAGGCATTGGGCCTATTTGCTCAAGATTTTGCTGTGATAGCAAAAAAGGTAAGTTTCAGTTGTAAAAAGTCCCCAGTTCTGTGATTTTCCCCCCTCACCTAGCATCCCTTGCCCAATACAGCTGCTCTCCTGGGACTTATATGAGGTCCAATGTCTCAAATTCATTCTTCTTTGGGGACCATGCCCCTGGAGACATGACCAGCAATAACATCGATAAGGACTGATTTAGAGTCAACTCTCGTGAAACTGGACCCACAAGGGGGCCCTGACTAATTTTTCCCACCAATACAGCACGTTCACACAAGCAGTAAAGTTTTGCTAACCATTCTGGTGAAAAGCAGAATGTTTGGTGATGGATGTGCAGTGAGTGCCATCAGAAAGTCTGCATATTCCAATAGTATCCACCTTAAAGCATTCTCCTTGATGCACATCAGGGGTGGCACGGTGGCACAATGGTTATCACTGCTGCCTCACAGCGCCAGGGACCCGGGTTCAATTCCGGCCTTGGGTCAGTGTCTGTGCAGAGTCTGCACGTTCTCCCCGTGTCTGCGTGGGTTTCCTCCGGGTGCTCCGCTTTCCTCCCACAGTCCAAAAGACGTGCTAGTTAGGTGCATTGGCCACGCTAAATTCCCCCTCAGTGCACCTGAATAGGTGCCGGAGTGTGGCAACTAGGGGATTTTCACAGTAACTTCATTGCAGTGTTAATGTAAGCCTACTTGTGACACTAATAAATAAATGAACTTAAACATCATGAATGATCACTATTGAAAGAAGAGGTGGATGATCTTCAAAAAGAAAAAGCTGTACATTTTTTAAAAAATCATATTATGGGCAGGATTCTCTGGTTTCATCTGTGGCGGGACCTATTGCGAGTAAGATCGGAAAATTTGGCTTTCCAGCCAAAGCTCCACTCACTTTTAGTGGCACTGGAAAATCCCAGCCACAAACAAGGACAGAGAATTTCAGCCTATATTTTTAATTGTTCACAATGTTTTCCTGCTTTCCAAGTGGGTTTCCTGCGGGTGCTCCGGTTTCCTCCCACAGTCCAAAGATATGCGGGTTAGATGGATTGGCCACGCTAAATTGTCCCTTAGTGTCCGAGGCTGTGTAAATTGGAGTGATTAGCGGGGTAAATATGTGGGGTTACAGGGATAAGGCCCAGGTGGGATTGTTGTCGGTGCAGACTCGATGGGCTGAATGGCCTGCTCCTGTACTGTAGGGTTTCTATGATTGTGTGATTCTGATTTTAGGGTGTGAGTGGAACCCCTAATGGGGTGGTGAATTTTTTAAGATAGTAGACATTAAGGCACTGACAGAACTAGCAGCCTTCAGTTAAATGACTTTTAAAATAAGTTTATGAGCTAACAAGAAGCTATTTACACATTTGAGATGCAGTGATTGATTCAAACGAGTGATTATGATTGTAAAATACACATGCTGATATTTTGAATTTTTGATTTTAAGGAATATTGTTCACCTTAGTCAAAAAGCATTTTACTGCAAGGCATCATGGTAAAAGTCATTAGGGCAAAGCCATATTTCAAGAGAATACTTGGGCCTTGGAAATATGCAAGTTTTATCAGTAAAGTTTCAGAAGGGAGAACATTTAGAACATTTAATCATATTTCATGAATAGGGTTTATTCACTGTCCGGACAAGATGGACTGGTGCCCCAATGTGGTGTCATGAGTTAGTCTGGTGAGGCAGTGACCTTTAAGGGAACCCATGAGAACGTTAATTTGAGCCCTGGGCGTCTTAGGCTACGAGGCAACCAGGGAGTGGTTTCAGCCAAGGGAAGAGTCAGCTTCCGGATTTCACGGACTAATAAAATACCATTATGCTGAGGAGGGGAATTGGATTGGCTAAAGTATTTGACAAGTATTATTGTTGATTTGTGTATCCTGAAAGTAATTGATTTAAAGCTATTGACAGGCAGGAATGACTGATAAGAAAAAAATATAATTGACCTGTTTTTGATTGTGTATGTTAGATTTATCAGAGAGGTTTTGCTGCTCTATTTCAGAGCTACTTAATCCTTTGATGAACTGGCGGCCACTGGTTCAAATAAAGACACATCTTTATACAGCGATATCTGCCTCATGAGTCTTGTACTGTCTGAAGTTTGGGCAGTATCAGTCACCTCGGGTACCCCACAACACAGGGGAATGTCTGCAATTGCTGCAATATCCAAATTGGCACCAGAAGAACATTTTACAGGGAAGTTTAAAAGCTTCAATAGCAAAGTGTTTGTTACGCAACCACTCACAATCTTGACTAACATTCAAGATAGGCTGTTCTGATGAATAGAGTTTGGACAGTTCTGGGCCAGGCTTCTTCTAGATTACAGGGTGTGTCAAGCAGCCAGCTATGTCTTGAGAATGGTAGAGAGAGAGAGAGGGGGGGACTTAACTATAATAAGAATGCCAGTGACTCAGTAGATATACAGCTGCCAGCTGATCAGATCGCGCCATGGGAACGTTCACAGACTTTCTTCATCCTTCCATTTGGGAACCTTCTTACTGACATATTGCCAATAAATGCAGCCTTGCCAGTGCCATCCACCCACAGAGAACCACAAATCACACGTGGTGCCACTTTGTAGAGTGATTATAATTAGACAATGTCCCAGCAGGGACTAGGAGATAGTGTGTAGTACAAGTGACTGACTCATTAGGGGCTGTGGAAAGCTGCAGAGAACAAAGACCTGTCCCAGCAAGGACCATGGAGCACTATACATAAGAGTCTGTCCCAGAAAGGAATAAAGGGTAATGTATAGTACAAGGGCTTGGTCCAGCAAGGACCTAAGTCGCATGGTCATTATCCAACCTGGCTTACCAATTAAAGAAAGTAAGCATTGGAACAGTCAAAAGGAACCTGAAACTGAGAGTGGATTGAGGAAGTTATGTGGTATTTGTTTATTCATTCTGAATAGTTGCCTGCGGGGATTATTCACTGCGGGGCCATTTACCTCTCATCTTGGATCAACTTCAGTAAATCCCAATTTGGGGGATTGCATTTACAGAGCACCAGAGGAGAACCCACACATTGGAGTGGACAATGGGTAGGAGTTGAGGAACCACTGGCATTACCAGCGTAGCGGCTTTCCAATCAGAGTGGGCCTTAGCCCGCAGTGGTGACAAGCCCACAAGGCAACTCTGACTTAAGCACGAAGGTATTTCTGGAATGCAGCTGTGGTTGATATTGGTTTTGCTTGTCATGTTTGAGCAGGTACCAGAGACCTTTGTCCCATACATGTGTCACTCTGGAACTCTGCCCTGACGCCAGCACAGCTGAAGGCTACACTGGCACTTTCAGTTGGAACCAGTTCATTAATTAACCCATCTCAGCTTTTCAGCTGCACGTACACAGCTCTATCACAACAGGGCAAAGGAAAGATATTTCTGAAAATAACAATTTCTCAAAGACATTTTCCGCTCCTATTTTTTCTGCAGTGTAAACTTCCTGTTCGAAGGCAGAGTAACAAAAGGGCCTGCAGGGGTCCTGTGCTATGGGACTCCAGGTAAAACTCACCACAATGCAGAAAAGACATAGGGGCCGGAATTTTATCTTCCCGCCCACCACAGGGGTCGGAGCGAATGGGGGGGCGGACAATGGAAAGGTCCGTTGACCTTGGGCAGGATATTACAGTTTCAGGATGAGCGAGGCCATAAAATCCCGCCCAGGATAACCATATCCTTGCATTAAATTGTGAGATGTGTAAATAAGTTTAAAGTTAAAGTTTAGTTATTAGTGTCACAAGTAGGCTTACATCAACACTGCAATAAAGTTACTGTGAAAATCCCCTAGTCGACACACTCCGCCATCTGCTCGGAGAGAATTTAGCACGGCCAATGCACCTAACCAGCACATATTTCAGACTGTGGGAGGAAACCGGAGCACCCAGAGGAAACCCACGCAGACACAGGGAGAATGTGCAGACTCCGCACAGACAGTGACTCAAGTCGTGAATCAAATCCGGGTCTCTGGCACTGTGAGGCAGCAATGCTAACCATTGTGCCACTGTGCCACTGTAACCTTAAAGGATTCGTCCAGGATTTGAACCAGGGATCTTTCACACCGTTTTGTTGGAAACAGTCAAAGCAAGAATCATACTCCGAGACCAACGAAGTTCTATTCCTTTGTATGTTTAACTGCATAGAATCACAGAATCCCTACTGTGCAGAAAGAGGCCATTGGGCCCATCAAGCCTGCACTGACAACAATCCCACTCACGCCCTATCCCCATAACCCCACATATTTGCCCTGCTAATCTCCCTGACACTGAGGGGCAATTGAACACGGCCAATCCACCTGACCTGCACACCTTTGGACTGTGGGAGGAAACCAGAGCACCCGGAGTAAACCCATGCAGACATGGGGAAAACGTGCAAACTTCACACAGTCACCTGAGGCCAGATTTGAACCGTATCCCTGGTGCTGTGAGGCAGCAGTGCTAACCACTGTGCTATCCCACAATGGTGTTTGAATAGATCAAGGGTGACTAGCGCCTAGAATACACTTGTTGTCCCATCAGGAATTCTTAATCTGGCTCTGTTTCAGTTGGATTAAGTGTCCTTGTGCCAGTGTCCAATCAGTCAATGAGCAATGTTGTCCCTGGGAAACAGGTGAGTGGTGTCCCATGTTGAGGAAGCCTATCAAACAGCCTCTGGGGAATTGGGTGAAACTCATTTCTACACTGAAACCCAGCTCGTTAACTGCTTGAGTGTTGGGTACTTCAGGACTGAAAGACCCTGAGTTACTGAAACCAATGGGAGTGGGCTTGATCACAGTCAGTAGAGAAAAGCAAGTGATAGCAAACCAGGGGCCTCTGACACTTCGGAAATAAAATGGGGTGGGGTGTAAAACCAGACGCCGCTTCATTATCACCCAGGATTATTTTAATCCTGTCCCATGTGAAGCTAAATAGTTCATCCATCATTGCTTCAACCCATTAACAATGGATTGAAGTTTTCACAGGGCTGTGTAGTGTCTCACTGGCCTTAACATTGCTGTTCATTTTTGATTTCTTGCTGTCATGAATGGGTTGCAAACCAACATTGGTGATGGCTTTCATTTAGATAGCAAGTTTCTGATCACCCAAGGCATCTCATAGGGTTCTGAGAAGGTTGTCGAGTTGAAGAAGGGGCTAGAAAGAGGAGGTGGATCTGAAAACGAAACAACATGGAGGGGTGAGGGTGGAGCGATTAAGGGAGTGGACACTGACCACATGGGATCTTTGTTACATGAAGGCCTGGGTCAAAGGGCAGAGAGGTCAATATTCTGAGTATCGAATCTGATGGTATTTTCAGTTCATAAACCTGAAGGGACACGTTGATTTGAAACATTTCCATGGGGCAGAATTTTACAGCCATTCCCACCAGTAGGATCTTCCATTCCCGCCAAAGTCAGTGGAGTTTTGAGCAGCTTGCCCCATTTTACAGCCCCCCCCCACCCCCCGCCACCCACCTGCCCCCCTCTGCATGGCGAGGTCATAAAATTTCACCACCATCCCTTAGAACATTCCATTTTCACTTGTCGCGTAGAATCTGCCAAAGAGAACATAGAATTCATAGATCCCATAGAATCCCTACAATGCAGAAGGGTCCATTGAGTCTGCACTGACTTTCCAACAGAGTACCTTACCCAGACCCTCTCCCCCACCCTATCCCTTGTAGCCCCACACATTTACCATGGCTAATCCATCTAACTTTGACATCTTGGGACACCATGGGATAATTTAGTATGGCTAATCCATATAACCTGCATGTCTTTGTACACTAATTTAGCATGGCCAATCCACCTAACCTGCACATCTTCGAACTGTGGGAGGTAAATTAGAGCACCCAAAGGAAACCCACGCAGACACGAGGAGAACGTGCAAAATCCACACAGTCACCCAAAACTGGAATTGAACCCAGGTGCTGTGAGGCAGCAGTGCTAACCACTCTGCCACCATGCCGCCCCACAGCCATTTAGCTGGTTGTCGACTGGAGACTGGACTATAGGATCAGGAAGTCCCATCTCAGAGAGACCGGTAACTCTCCAAAACGCCAGGGCAGAGGTTCAAGGAGTTAGTTTGGGATTTTGAGGATGAGAGGCTTGGGGGCGTGGGGCGGGGGGGAGTTTGCTGGAATTTGAGAGGCCAAGGGCAAACTGCTGGAGGTTGGGGTCAGATCTTGAAGGGGGTGGGGGCACTCTGATGGTCAAAGGTGGTTTGTGAAGGGGGGACCCTTCGCAGCCCACTGTAGACTGCACGGGGGAACCAGCCAGGTTGAATGTTTGGTGTGGGCCTCTCCTGCAATGGTTATTCCAAGTGGCTGTGGGATCTGGTCATTTATTGGGCATTAAATGCCCACTTAAGGGCCTCAATTGGCAGGCAGGCAGGGCAATCTAATTGTGGTGCGGGCAGAAGTGGGCAAGTAGGCAGTAGGCAGGCCGCCCACTGGATTTAACAGCTCTGTCACATTCAAACCCAACAGCAGGGGGAGCATACAAACCAGCCCATTACAATCATGTTGGGACAGAGAGTTCCTCCTGCTATGCCTGATAAAGTCAGCATGGTGTTGTGATGGCTGCTTTAGTTTGAGAATCTCTGGTTAGTGCTCTGCAGATTTGGAGACCCCAGATTGGCAATTCCAATTAGAATTTTGATCCTATTTGGGAACTGTCTCTTGTTTAATTAACAATTTGCAAGTACAATGCATATGCCTTTGCGGCATATCAACCATAGACGGGGAGGCAATGGCCTAGTGGTGTTATCGCTAGACTATTAATCCAAAAACTCAGCTAATGTTCTGGGGACTCAGGTTCGAATCCCGCCAAGGCTGGTGGTGGAATTTGAATTCAAATAAAAATAAAATCTGGAATTAAGAATCTACTGATGACCATAAAACCATTGTTGATTGTCAGGAAAAACCCATCTGGTTCACTTATGTCCTTTAGGGAAGGAAATCTGCCGTCCTTACCCGGTCTGGCCTACATGTGACTCCAAACCCACAGCAATGTGGTTGACTCTCAACTGCCCCCAGGCAACTAGGGATGGGCAATAAATGCTGACCAGCCAGCGCCACCCATGTCAAATGAATAAAAAAAATAGATGAATCACAGAATAGTTACAGCTCAGAAGGAGGCCATTCTACTTGCTGTGCCTGTGCTGGCCCTCTGAAGGAGCAATTCACATAATGCCTGCAAATTTTTCCTTTTTCAGATAATGATCCATAGAACCATAGAACCTCTACAGTGCAGAAGAAGCCATTGGCCCATTGATGCTGCACCGACTCTCCGAAAGACTACCCCACCCAAGCCCTCCCTTCCGCCCCATCCCCGTTCAACACATTTACCATGGCTAACCCACCTAACCTACACATCTTTGGACACTGTGGCCACGATCTTAACGGCCCCTCACGCCACACTCCTGCTGCAGCAAATTTGGAGAACCTGGCGCCAAACCAAATCTCCTTCCACTGCAGCGGGATGGGAAAAGCCCGCCGGCATGAATGGCCAGAAAACTCTGGCCTGAGGGACAATTTAGCGTGGCCAATCCACCAACCTGCAGATCTTTGAATCCAATTCCATTTTGAAAGCCTTTTGACCCTCCCCATTTTCAGTGGGTATACTTCAAATCCCAACTATTCATTGTTGTTCCAATTATGAGGTTTATAAGATTTTTTTGATGCTAGCTTTAAATTTAGAGTAAATTAAGGGGGTCATATGACCTGCTCTGAACTCTGCCTGACAGTAAGCTTTGATTTGATTTGATTTAATTTGATTTGATTTATTATTGTCACATATATTAGCATACAGTGAAAGGTATTGTTTCTTGTGCGCTATTCAGACACAGCATACCGTTCATAGAGAAGGAAACAAGAGAGTGCAGAATGTAGTGTTACAGTCAGAGTTAGGGTGCAGAGAAAGGTCAACTTAATGTAAGTTAGGTCCATTCAAAAGTTTGATGGCAGCAGGGAAGAAGCTGTTCTTGAGTCGATTGTTATGTGACCTCAGACTTTTGTATTTTTTTCCCGACAGAAGAAGGTGTAAGAGAGAATGACCGGGATGCGTGGAGTCCTTAATTATGCTGGCTGCTTTGCCGAGGCAGCGGGAAGTGTAGACAGAGTCAATGGATGGGCGGCTGGTTTGCATTATGGATTGGGCTACATTCACGATCTTTTGTAGTTTCTTGCGGTCTTGGGCAGAGCAGGAGCCATACCAAGCTTGAGATACAACCAGAAAGAATGCTTTTTAGGTGCATCTGTAAAAGTTGCTGAGAGTGGTAGCTGACATGCCAAATTTATTTCGTCTTCTGAGAAAGTAGAGGCGTTGGTGGGCTTTTTTCTTTGTTGGAGATCAAAGGGAGGTTTAGATTATTTTATTGGGAAGGAAGTGCAAGGCATTTACACTTGGAAATTCCGACAATAGTTTACAATAAGTAGGGCCTGAATCTCCCCAACTCCCAAAAAGGTATTAGAGGTATCGGGTTGTAAATAGTTGTACTATGAACTGACTACTTAATTCGAAGATGACAGGGAGTTGGGAAAAAAGACAGTTAATTAGCATTTTTACCTAGATACAAGGATTAGATCGTTCCTTAATATTTCCATAGCCAACCTAAACCTCATGATGCAATGGTCTCTGTCCCTTATATGTTCCCCACTGATACTTGAGTTATTTAGTCCACCTCATTCCCATGAACTAGGTCTAGCAATGTGTCCAATCTTGTTGGCCTTGAAACACACTGCTGTCGATCTGGAGGTAAATGTGGGTGGGCTGACAAGTAAGTTTGCGGATGACACAAAGATTAGCTGATCGTGACGGGGATTATCAGAGGATACAACAGGATTGATTGGAGATTTGGGAGTAATGGCAGATGGAATTTAATCCAGACAAATGCAAGGTGGGGCATTTTGGAGGATCAAATTTCGGTGTGAATTCTACTGTAAATGGCAGAACCTTTAGCAACATTAACTTACGGAGGGATCTGGGCGTGCAGGTCCACAGTTCCCTAAAAGTGGACAGGAGATTAAGAAGGCATATGGCATGCTTGCCTTCATCAGCCGGGGCATTGGGTCCAAGAGATCGGAAATCATGTTGCAGCTATATAAAACCTTGATTAGGCTGCATTTGGAGTATTGCGTGCAGTTCTGGTCACCACACTACCAGAAGGATGTGGAAGCTTTGGAGAGAGTGCAAAGAAGGTTTATCAGAATGTTGCCTGGTCTCGAGGTTATTGGCTATGAGGAGAGGTTGAATAAACTTGGATTATTTTCACTGGAAATACAGAGACTGAGAGAAGACCTGATTGAGGTCTACAGAATTATGAGAGGTATAGGCAGGGTGGATAGTTAGAAGCTTTTTCCCAGGTAGAAGTGTCAATTACAAGGGAGCACAAGTTCAAGATGAGAGGGGGAAAGTTTAAGGGAGATGTGCGGGGGAAGTTTCCCATGCAGAGAGTGGTGGTTGCCTGGAACATGCTCCCAGAAGAGGTGGTGGAAGCAGCACATTAGCAACATTTAAGAGGCATCTGGATGGGTACATGAATAGGGAGGAGATAGAGGGATAAGGACCAAGTAAGGGCAGAAGGTTTTTGCTTTAGTTTAGTTAGGGCATCATGATCAGTACAGGCTTGGAGGGCCGAAGGGCCTGTTCCTGTGCTGTACTTTTCTTTGTTCTTTGTTCTTAGTTCTAGCTAGTTCTCCTGAACACACTCCAGGAACTCGCCCTCTGTTCTTTACACCACTCCCATCCCAAGTCTATATTCGGATAATTAAAATCTCCCATTGGAGCTGCTCTATATTTCTTGCACTTTTCTGTAATTTCCTTGCAGATTTGTTCCTCCAGTTGGTGGCCCATAGACTACGCTGTAATAACTCGAGGTGACTCGATGTGGCAAGTAACAAACTAAAAGGTTCATTGATTGAGAAGAACTATATATAACTAAGGGTTGAAAAGCATAACTGTATAGGTCTATCCCCGACAACGCCCTGACTCCAACCCTGGGAATGCGCTGATTGGCCTGATTTGTGTGCTCACGCTCCATGCGTTCCAGCCCAATCGTGCGACCTGTGAAAGATTGCCCATTAAAGAGGCCACGCCATCATGTACACCAATCAATGTTGCTCAGCTTTAGCCCAAGCCAAATGGATTCTGTCCTTGACCCCTTTGTGACATAGTCTTCCCAGCACTGCAGTGTTCTCTGTGATCAATACTGCGATGCCTCCTACTTTCTTTCCTTTCCTATCTTTCCTGAACAAGAATTAATAATGCAGGTATGCTTTTTGCTTATTGGTTCTTCTTGGCCAAGTTTCATTTATTCTACTGGAAAGAATGTAAAAGTAATTCCCATGAAGCTGTTTTGCAATGGACTCTTGTTCTGAGGAATGGAGTGCACAATCTTGAGATTCTAAACATTCAGTCACTTGCATTTAATTTTCTGAGGCTAATGCCTCCATATTAATCTATACATAGTTACCCTGTAAGCAAATGTTTTGACAGCCTGAATTGAGATGATATTCGAGTGCACCAGCGTCAGTGCAGTTAGTCAAGAAGGTGCTGTTGGAGAGTGGCATAGTAAATGTGGCAAAGGTTAAAGCCTGGACCAAAAATTTTCATATCTCATGCCATGGGTGGCACGATGGCACAGTGGTTAGCACTGCCGCCTCACTGCGCTAGGGACCTGGGTTCAATTCCCTGCTTGGGTGCTGTCTAGGTGGAGTCTGCACGTTCTCCAAATGTCTGCGTGGCTTTCCTCCGGGTGCTGCAGTTTGCTCCCACAGTCTGAAAGACATGCTGGTTAGGTGCTACATTCTCCCTCAGTGTACCCGAACAGGCGCTGGAGTGTAACGACCATGGGATTTTCATAGTAGCTTCATTGCAGCATGAATGTGAGCCTACTTGTGACACTAATAAATAAACCTAAAACTTAAACTTGTTCATGTCGTATCCTTGTTAGGTTTCCAATAGATAGCGATTTTCCCCTTTAACTTCTGACCTGTCATGATTCATAGTTTGTAATACATTGCACAGCTCATATCCTTTCATATTGCTGAAAAAAGAGACATGTTGAAGCTTTTCATCTTGCACTCATAGAACATAGAACATTACAGCGCAGAACAGGCCCATCAGGACACTTTGCAAGAATACGAATATAAGGGGAAAACATCAATTTATACTGCATGAGGGCCGATTGGCTTCCAATTGGACTTTGGTTAGCAAGTAGCCTTGACCAATCAGTGTCAAATTGCCCAGTTTAAATTTTCAACAATTCTTGGCAGTTAACTGTTCATCAATTGGTGCATTTCCCATGGCAACGCCCTACCAATCAGAGTCCACTTACCAACCAATCAGCACTCTCTTCTCATACAGTATAAATTGATGTTTTACCCTGATATTGGTATTCTTGTGAGGTGTCTTGAATATTTCTTGAATACGTCACAGGACACTTCACAGGGAAGTTAAGATTCAACCACGTTACTGTGGGTCTGGCGGTCACACACAGGTCAAACACTGGTGAACCAGTGGACTGCAGCGGTTCAAGAAAGCAGCTAACCACCACCTTCTAAAGGGAAGCTAGAGATGGACAATAAATGCCACTGGCCCTAGCCAGTGACACATCCCAAAAATGAATTTAAATAAAAAGTGAGTTCTTACACCAACCCAGTAGTTTCATGGTCAACATTCTTGATGGTGGCTTTTTATTCCAGATTTATTTAATTCATTTAATTTACTTCCCCAGCTGCCCTGGGGAAAATTGAATTCATGTCTCTGGGTCATTCAGTCCAGGGGCCTTTGTATTACTGGTTCATCCAGGTCCCGCGAGTGAGGACATACTATTGTTGTATAATGTATACTGATGCAGAATTAAGGGAGTGGGAATCTGTGACTTAGCTTTGGTGCTCAGTTCAATTCTGCCTCTCAGGACGGGCTTTTCTGGCCGTGCTCCTTCCAAAAGTGGAAAATCCCGCCCGAGGTCAATAGATCTTTGCATGGTCCGCCGCCTCCGCCTGCCATCCCCCCCCGCTGCAGTTCCCATGGCAGGTGGGATGGGAAAATTCCCTCCTCAGTCTCTGCTTCTTACTGTGATATGGCCCGGTGGCACAGTGGTTAGCACTGCTGCCTCACAGTGCCAGGGACATGTGTTCAAAACCGGCCTCGGGTCACTGTCTGTATAGAATTTGTACATTCTCACTGTGTCTGCGTGGGTTTCCTCCGGGTGCTCCTGTTTCCTCCCACAGTCCAAAGATGTGCAGGTTAGGTTGATTGGCCATAGTAAATTGCACCTTAGTATCAGGGGGACTAGCAGGGTAAATAAGTGGGGTTATGGGGATAAGGCTAGAATGGGATTATGGTCTGTGCAGGCTCGATGAGCCAAATGGCCTCCTTCTGCACTGTAATAATTCCATGATATATGTATATATTGTATGCTGGGTGCGGACTGCCCCTTTAAGAGTGTGGGTCAGGTGACCCCTGGGCAATTAGCTCCTCCTCGTGTGGCACCCGGGTGCGCAGTCTGAGATTGGAATGTGGAACAGTGCGCACCTCAGATAAAGAGCTCCCAGTGTTCAAGTGACCAAGCCTACCTCATGATCCTTGATGCAGCCTTAATCCATCAGAGCATGGCTAATATTTTTAGCCAGGTCACACTGGTGAGACCCATACAGCAGTTAGTTCTTTTTATAGACTGGTATGCCAAATAGTAGGCATAAACATATCTTTCTTGACTTACTGCAGCAAGTTGAAGTAAGACACAGGAAGGGTATTGCTGACTTTCGGTGAAAAGAAGTTGGAACGTAGTTTAAAACATTGCAAATGAAACATGTGCATGCTGGCTTAGCATGATGTTGAGATGTATTCAGCACCGGTTTTTGTCTGCATGGGGGCAAATAGATCAAATTCAATGCCAGTTTCATGAATATGTGATAGGTGTAAAGGTAACCCTTTGATTTCTAGTGGATTAAGTTAAATGATCTTTGCTATCCGGAAGTTTAGACCCAGATAGCTCCTTGTAAACAAGAAGCCTGATCCAAACATAATTCTGGCCCAAGTTCAAAAACGCCAGTTCACCAAACCACTTCCCACTTACATCTGCTGTGTACACTCCCAGATCCAAGCCTAACAACTCAGTACTACATCCGGATCCCAGCAGAAAATATTCCCCAATTAGATCTGTGTTTTTGTTTAAAGAAGCACGACCACCATCTTAGGTCAGGTCACATGGTGTTATCGTTGGATCAGGAATTTTACAAGCAGGATGTAACACTCCATTATATCCTTCAAACTTAGCCCACTTCCACACTTAATGACTGGCGGTTGTTGGACCCGAATGGAAGTTTGCCTACCCCTGAACATCATAACTTGTTGTGTATTTCCAGCATCTTCCATTTTCATTTCAGAATTCCAGCTTTGGCAATTCTTTTCTTTTAAAGTCCACAAAGGAGTCACCAGCCCGTGAAAAATGCAAAAAACAGGAAAGGAAGTTTCACCATCGCAAAGGCAATGTCCGTCATGAAAATTGCCACCCAAAACAGTGACTGGGATTTTCCTACCCTGCCATGGCAAGACCCACCACCGGGGATGTGGCGGGTCAGACAAAAGTCCAACGTCTTTCAGTGGAAGCAGAAGATACCAGTGAAGGGTGGGACTGGAAAATCCTGGCCAGTAAGAATGATCCCAGATACGTTTACACAATTGGGCTTATTTCTCAATCTCTTGCAGTTTAGCCCGTGGCCAACATGTACAAAGAACAAAGAATAGTACAGCACAGGAACAGGCCATTCGGCTCTACAAGCCTGTGCCGATTATGATGCCCTAACGAAACTAAAATAAAACCTCTGCCTTTACTCGTTCCGTATCCCTCAATCCCTTCCCTATTAATGGACCCATCCAGATGCCTCTTAAATCTTGCTAACGTGCCTGTTTCCACCACCTCCTCTGGCAGCGCGTTCCAGGTACCCAGCACTCTCTGCATGAGAAACTTCCTCCGCACATTTCCCTTAAACTTTCCCCCTCTCACCTTGAACCTGTGCCCCTTGTAATTGACACTTCCCACCCTGGGAAAAAGCCTCTGACTATCCGCCCTGCCTATGCCTCTCATAATTTTGTAGACCTCTATCAGGTCTCCCTTCAGCCCCCGTCTTTCCAGTGAAAACAATCCTAGTTTATTCAACCTCTCCTCATAGCCAATGTACTCAAGACCAGGCAACATCCTGGTGAACCTTCTTTGCACTCTCTCCAAAGCTTCCATGTCCTTCTGGTAGTGTGGTGACCAGAACTGCACACAAATCTCCAAACCTTGGCCTAACCAAGGTTTTATATAGCTGCAACATGATTTCCCAATTCTTGTGCTCATTACCGTGGCTGATGAAGGCAAGCATGCCATATGCTTACTTAATCACCTTGACCACCTGTATTGCCACTTTTAAGGAACTGTGGACCTGCACGCACACATCCCTCTGTATGTCCCTTGGAGGGAGTGCAGAGAAGGTTCACCAGGTTGATACCGGAGATGAGGGGTTTGGATTATGAGGAGAGGCTGAGGAGATTGGGTTTGTACTCGTTGGAGTTTAGAAGGATGAGGGGGGATCTTATGGAGACTTATAAGATAATGCGGGGGCTGGATAGGGTGGAGGCGGAGAGATTCTTTCCACTTAGTAAGGAAGTTAAAACTAGAGGACACAGCCTCAAAATAAAGGGGGGTCGGTTTAAGACAGAGTTGAGGAGGAACTTCTTCTCCCAGAGGGTGGTGAATCTCTGGAATTCTCTGCCCACTGAGGTGGTGGAGGCTACCTCGCTGAATATGTTTAAAGCGCGGATGGATGGATTCCTGATCGGTAAGGGAATTAAGGGTTATGGGGATCAGGCGGGTAAGTGGTACTGATCCACGTCAGATCAGCCATGATCTTATTGAATGGCGGGGCAGGCTCGAGGGGCTAGATGGCCTACTCCTGCTCCTATTTCTTATGTTCTTATGTTCTTATGTTAATGTTCCTCAGGGTTCTGCCATTTACAGTATAATTCACACCTAAATTTGATCCTCCAAAATGCATCACCTCGCATTTGTCCAGATTAAACTCCACCTGCCATTTCTGTGCCCAAGCTGCCAACCCAACTATATCCTGTTGCATCCTCTCACAATCCCAGCACCATCAGCAACTCCATCAACATTCATGTCATCCACAAACTTACTAATCAGACCCCTCACATTTTCCTCCATTTCATTTATATATACTACAAACAACAGAGGTACCAGCACTGATCCCTGCAGAACACCACTAGCATCTCCAAGAAGGTCGCGCATATCGATGTTTACCCCAGTCCAACGCCGGCATCTCCACATCATAAACGCCACTAGCTACAGATCTTCATTCTGAAAAACATCCTTCCACCGCTACTCTTGTCTTCTGTAACCAAGCCAGTTCTGTATCCATCAAGCCAGCCCACCCTGAATATGATTTCAGTTTTTGTACCAGTCTGCCATATGGGGCCTTGTCAAACGCCTTACTAAAGTCCATATAAACTACATCCACAGCCCTTCCCACACCAATTATCTTTGTCACCTCTTCAAAAAACTCAGTCAAGTTGGTGAGACATGACCTTCCCCGTACTAAACCATGCTGCCTGTCACTAACTTGTCCATTTTCTTCCAAACGTGCATATATCCTATCCCCCAGTATCATGTTCAAAAGCTTCCCCATCACTGACGCCAGGCTCACCAGCCTATAATTATCTGGGCTATCCCTGTTTCCTTTCTTAAACAAGGGAACAACATTGGCTATTCTCCAGTCCTCTGGAACCTCGCCTGTGGTCAAAGTGGATGTGAAGATATCAGGTCAGGCCCCAGCTATTTCTTCCCTTGCCTCCCGCAGTGACCTGGGATAGATCTCATCGGACCCCGGGGACTTTGATATGTTAACATTCTCTAGAGCGTTCACACGCCTATCCCTGACTTCAACATCTGTCATGCCCTTCTCCTTGGTGAATACTGATACAAAGTACTCATTAAGGATCTCACCCACTTCCTGTGGCTCCTCGCATAACTTCCCTCCATTGTTCTTGAGTGGGCATACTTTTTCCCTTGCTACCCTCTTGCTCCTAATATATGCATCAAAAGCCTTGGGATTCTCCTTGACCTCGTTTGCTAAAGACATTTCATGGCCCCTTTTAGCCCTACTAATTGCACATTTACGTTCCTTCCTACTTTCACTATATTCCTCAAGGGCTTTGTCAGTTTTTAGATGCCTAGATCTATTGTATGCTTCCTTTTTCCTTTTGACTAAGTTTATAATTTGCCTTGTCATCCATGGTTCATAGAGTCATAGAAACCGTACAGTGCAGAAAGAGGCCATTCAGCCCATCGAGTCTGCACCGACAACAATCCTACCCAGGCCCCATCCCCGCCACCCCACACATTTACCCTGCTAATCCCTCTAACCTACACATCCCAGGACACTAAGGGTCAATTTAGCATGGCCAATCAACCTAACCCGCACACCTTTGGATTGTGGGAGCACCCGGAGGAAACCCATGCAGACACAGGGAGAACGTGCAAACTTCACACAGCCAGTGACCCGAGACGGGAATCAAACCCAGGTCCTTGGAATTGTGAGGCAGCAGTGCTAACCACTGTGCCACCATTCCCGAATCCTGCCATTTCTATCCTTCATTTTTGAGGGGACATGCCTGTCCTGCACTTCTAACAACTGGCCTTTAAAAGCCTCCCACATGCTAGACGTGGATTTGCCCTCAAATAGCCGCTCCCAAACCACATTCCCCAGTCCCTGTCTAATTTGGATGTAGTCAGCCTTCGCCCAATTAAGCACCTGAGGGCCACTCTTGTCCTTATCCACGACTACCCAAAATCATTTGGAATTATGGTCGCTAAGCTCAAAATGCTCCCCCACTGAAACATCGATCTCCTGGCCTGGCTCATTCCCCAATGCCAAGTCTAGTATGGCCCCCTCCCTGATTGGATTGTCAACATACTGTGCCAAAAAGCCATCCTAGACAAATCTCCCAAATTGGTCTTCATCCGAGCCCCTGGCTGTAAGGGAATCCCAGTCAATATGGGGGAAGTTAAAGTCACCCACCATAATTACCCTGTTTTTTTCACACCTTTTCAGTATCAGACTATACAATTGCTCCTCTGTCTCCTGCCGGCTGTTGGAAGGTCTAAAGTACACTCCCAACATTGTGATTTCACCTTTCCTATTAGCTCCACCCATAATACCTCACTACAAGATCCCTCCAATGTGTCCTCCCTCAACATCATTGTGATGCTCCCTAATCAGCCACGCAACGCCCCCACCTCTTTTGTTTCCCCTTCCGTCCCATCTAAAACAACGATATCCCAGAATGTTAAGCTGCCACTCCTTCCATTAACCATGTCTCCGTTATTGCAATGACATCATAATTCCACGCAATAATCCAGGTTTTCAGTTCATGAGTCTTACCTGTTATACTTCTTGCATTGAAGCAAACGTACTCCAGACCTCAATCCTGCTGAGCCCCGTGGCCTTCCTCTGTCTGCTCTTACTCTGCGCTGTGTTTATCTCAGTCTTACTTTTCTCCCCAGTCCCTACACTTACTGACCTGCTGTTCTGGTTCCTACCTCCTGCCATACTAGTTTAAACCTTCCCGAACAGCACTAGCAAATCTCCCGCCCAGGATATTGGTGCCCCTCCAGTTCAGGGGCAACCCTTCTTGTACAGTGGATGAAACCAGAAAGCGTTATTCTAAAACCTCAATAGCAAGAATAGCAAATGTTGCCTCTGAGGCGTTTGTCCTCAAATACTGATTGTACATTGTCTTTGAAAAATTATTTAGACAGTTAGATGGGTAAGATGGGTATAGAGGGATATGGGCCAAATGCAGGCAATTGGGACTAGCTTAGTGGTAAAAACTGGGCGGTATGGACCAGTTGGACCTGTTTCCATGCCGTAAACCTCTATGACCCAATTTAGAATCATAGAATAAAATCATAGAATCACTACAGTGCAGAAGGAGGCCATTTGGCCCATCGAGTCTGCACTCACCACAATCCCACCCAGATCTTATTCCCGTAACCTCACAACTTTACCCTGCCAATCCCCCTGACACCAGGGTCAATTTTAGCATGGCCAATCCACCTAACCCAAACATCTTTGGAGTGTGGGAGGAAACCAGAGCACCCAGAGGAAACCCATGCAGACACGGGGAGAATGTGCAAACTCCACACAGATAGTGACCCAAGCCAGGAATCGAACCCAGGTCCCTGACGCTGTGAGGCAGCAGTGCTAACCCACTGTGGCACCATGCCACCCCATAGTGTGGAAACAAGCATGGGTAGGACCCAACAGAAGCATTAGTCTTTCTAACTGATATAGTTGTATTGTAATCTGCTGTCATTTGTTGGTTCAGAAAATGAAGGAAGGATTGATGGAAATAAATCAAAGTTTGAGGTGAGACCATGTGTAATCTTTGTGGATTTTATCTTCCTTCTGTACTGCACATGAAGAAGTCCAAAGATGCACATTTGTAGGGATTAAATAGCTGGGATAACCTCAGCTACATCATTGTGAAAGAAAGCCAATTGGAAGCCTGGCAACTTGGTTTAGTAAGGCGGATCTTTCCCAGCCTGTGTTTAGACATTCAGAGGCCAACCTCAAGGTGGCAATGTCAGAAGCTCTGGGACGGGTGCGCTTCTTAATGCCCTTGGCTGGGGATCATGCACATCAGCGGGGCAAACAGTGTCTTAAGAAGGCAAGAATGAAAGAAAGAAAAAATAAAAAGGGGCCGGGATTCTCGGGTCTCGCCCGTGGCTGGGATTCTCCAGTCCCGCTGCAGTGAATGGAGATTTGGCTGAGTGTCAAATTCTCCATTCTCACTGGCAGCGGTCGCTGGAAGTGAATGGCCAGAGAATCCCAGCCAGTAACTCTTCAAAACTGCAAATTGTCATAACAATTTAACTTACTGATTCAAAGACTGTAACACCCAGTGAAGGGGAGAAGGATGAGATTTCTTTCACAAGTTATCCAAGCCACATCATAAATAAACAATGAAACTGGAATCGACTCCTCCCAGCATATCTCTTCCACTGAATTAGTTATCTTTTAATGGTGTATGTTATTTTGCTGAGTGTTGTCTCCACTTTACTGTTTTTTTTGGCCTTTTCAATCTAACAAGAAAATGAATGTCGTCTAGTATGTGAAATGTCGTCATTCTCCCTTCTGGGTGCCTACCATAACCCGTTTATTGTACATGTCAATCTAAAATCTGTTTTGTTATGAGTTTCTGTTCAAATATGTCAAGACATTTCTCCTCAGGGATGAATGTGCTTTTGATTTGTGACAGATTAGCTTTGCGATGGGCATCAATATCTCTGGTGCTTCATGCGGGAACATATTGCACACTCCCAGTGTCTGACTTTTCACCGACTGAAGCATTCCTACTTGCTGAAATACTTTGGCTCACCTCCAAGCTGCATTGCAGTTAACGACATTACCCCACACTCAGCATTCCCCAAGCCCCTGCTCCTCCAGTCACTTGCATATTTCCAATTCCTTCTTGTGTTTCCTCAGCTTTCGCTCGCACTGTTCCGAGTTCTCACCTTTGCCCTTCGGTGGATTGACCATTCATTGCACAGCGTATTGATGCTCGGTCATGAGGAATGGTTGTGGCAGAAAGTGCTGCATCTTTCAAGGGAAAATTGGATCAACATTCGAAGCAGAGGAGGTCTTGTGACGCAGTGCGTAGCATCCCTGCCTCTGAGCCAGGAACTCCGGGTTCAAGTCCCACCCCAGGACTTGATGGCCAAGAAGGTTGTGTTTATAATGCGACCAAACAGGTTATAGAGTCATAGAGGTTTACAGCATGGAAACATGCCCTTCGGCCCAACTTGTCCATGCCGCCCAGTTTTTACCACTAAGCTAGTCCCTATCGCCCGCATTTGGCCCATATCCCCCTATACCCATCTTGCCAATGTAACTTTCTAAATGCTTTTTAAAAGACAAAATTGTACCCACCTCTATTACTGCCTCTGGCAGCTCGTTCTAGACATTCACCACCTTCTGTGTGAAAGAATTCTCCCTCTGGACCCTTTTGTATCTCTCCCGTCTCACCGTAAATCTATGCCCTCTAATTTTAGACTCCCCTACCTTTGGGAAAAGATGTTGACTATCTACCTTATCTATGCCCCTCATTATTTTATAGACCTCTATAAGATCACCCCTCAGCCTCCTACACTCCAGGGAAACTGAGTGTGTCAATCCTTCCAACACACCAATGGCTGGTGGTAAGAGCGGGAGAGACTCCTGGTCAGCCACACTTGACGTGGAGTGATGCCTCGCGAGCTATAAGCCCTGACAACAGACTAACAACCTGTTCCAGGAATAACTAGCCATGGAAACAGACGGAAGTCTGCCTTAGTGCACCACTAAGTACCGAAAGAGAATTGGAATTATAAGTAAAGCAAGATGCAAGGGTTTAGATAGAGTGCATGCAAGGATTAATTTTGGACTGCTCACAAAAGGTCAGAAGTGGTTGAGTGGGAGATCTCAGTGGAGATCTCAGCGGGCATATGAAGAAAACGATATCTGTCTCCCGGAGACTTGAATGTTGTAATTTTCAAAGATTCTTCATTAACAGGATCTGCTAGAACCCGCATTTTGCATCCAGGATACTGAAAAGCTTGGCATTGGGCATGTGTGCCATCACCTGTTCCACTGTCTTCATAGGGTGAGCAGTGTCTGGTTTAAGTGAAATGGGTTATGCGCATCCTGACCATCCCATATTTCTTTACCGTGGTTACCATTGCTGAAACCCATTCTGTGGCCCCGTCTATGGAGTTATGACACTCAGTGTCACCATCCAATGCAGCTCATTGACTACTTTCTGCTTTATGGCTATTTGTACTCATCTTGGAGCACAAACTGTTGGTGTTACTGACTCATCTGATCTCATATGATATCTTATTAGTGGCTTACCATTGACATGGCTGTTGCACTCTGCCTCTCTCATTTTTAGAGCCTGATGTTGTAGAGTATGTACCTCTGGAACAATTTGGATGAGCCCCAGTGTGATGCTGTCCCAAAGACCTACCAGTGGCCTTCCATTCTGGTCGACTAGATGAAACTTGAAACTGCCCTGTGTGCAATGGAGAGTGACAACACCTTCTGTGTGGATGTTTTGTCTGCCATAGGCCGTGAGGTCCAACTAGGTATCGAGGTCTAATGCTGCATATGGGTCTAGTTCCATAGAAGCCATAGAATCCCTACAGCGCAGAAGGAGGCCATTTGGCCCATCGAGTCTCTGAAAGAGCATCTTACCTCAGCCCACCTTCCAGATTTAGCCCCAGAATCCCATGCATTTTCCATGGTCGATCCACCCAACCTACACATCTTTGGACTGTGGGAGGAAACTGGAGCACCCGGAGGAAACCCACTCAGACATGCGGAGAATGTGCAGACAGGGGGAGAATGTGCAGACCCCACACAGATAGTCACCCAGGGCCAGAATTGAACCCAGGTCCCTGGCACTGTGAGGCAGCAGTGCTAACCAGTATGTCACTAGTGTTGCTAGTTTTCCTGCTCTTTCAGACTCACCAATCAGAGTCCCTAGCATAATAAGTATTTGTTAATCATAGAATCATATAGAGATTCATAGAATCATACAGAGAATCATAGAATCAAATAGAGGGGGGAGTTTTCCCGTCCCACGGGAATCATAGCAGGTGAGGGGCGGACCATGCAAGGTTCATTGATGAGCACGGCCACAAAGTCCCACCCAGAGAGTCATAGAATCATGTAGCAAGCCGTAGAATCACTATCACCCATTTTATTACTCTGGTAAGGTCTGTGAATGAAATTCCTATCTGACATAGGAACAGGAGTGGGCCATCCAACTCCCGAGCCTGTTCCATCATTCAATTAGATCATGGCTGATCTGTGGCCTAACTCCATATACCTGGCTTTGGCCCACGTCCTTTAATACCTTTGCTTAACAAAAATGTATCTATCTCAGAATTAAAATTAGCAACTGATCCAGCATCAATTGCCATTTGTGGAAGAGCATTCCAAACCTCTACCATCCTAACATCCTAATGTCCCTCCTGAATGGTCTGGCCCTAATTTAGACTATACCTCGAGTTATAGCATCTCCGTAAGAAGCCTTGCAACACTAGGTTAAAGTCCAATAGGTTTATTTGGTAGCACAAGCTTTCGGAGTGTCACTCCTTCTTCAGCTGACTCACCTGAAGAAGGAGTGACACTCCGAAAGCTCATGATTCCAAATAAACCTGTTGGACTTTAACCTGGTGTTGTGAGACTTCTTACTGTGCTTACCCTAGTCCAATGCCGGCATCTACACATCATAGAATCTCCAACCAGTAGAACTAGTTTAACTTTATCTGCCCTGTCCCTGTCTTGTCACTATAAAATTGCTTAAAGAAAGGTTTTATAAATATCTGCACCATTGTAAGTTCATCCAGATGGGCTGTAATTTCACAGTCTGCAACACAATGTAGATGACAGCTTCTGGGTGGGGGTGGGGGGGGGGGGGCGGGGGGGTTTGGTTGGGAAACAATCCAGTTATTCAATTAAGGCAGTACTGAGTTTTTACGCCATGTATCGTGTTCTCGGAATAGTTCAGAACAACCATTCATTCTACTTTTTTCCTGAATTGTTGGTAGATGTCTGGTTGACAAATCCTGGGGATCATGTCATTAGTGTAAAACCAACAGATGCCATCCATGGTATATTGCAGATTGGCACCAGAGAAGTCAGATTGGTAAGGTTGTATTAGCTACAGTGTTGAATTGTTTTGTAGACATAGTGGTTTCTTTTAACTATTTACCTAAAATCAGTTGATTTCTCTGTGATTAATTATCCTTAGACACTTGGGCCTCCTATTTCATCATTTCTGCAGTCACTTTGCAGGTGTAATGAAAGAAAGACAAAGCCTACATTTCTACAGCATCTTTCCCATGTCCCAATTTGTTTTATAGTTAATTAAGACATACTTTTGAGTTGTAGTAGTCACTTGTATAATGTAGGCAATGTTATCAAATGGCAGAGCAGGCTTGAGGGGCTGAATGGCATATTCCTGCTCTTAATACATGTGCTCACATGCCATTTGGATCGATTTGAAGAGCTGGGCTAAATGGTCTTTGTCATCCATAATTTATTGCAAACGGAAGGTAGAATCTTGACTGCGATCCTGATTATTTCATTGCTAATGGAAGTTTACTGAGCAGCCTTTGAGGTGTGAGGTTGCCAGGAGGGGAGTGCATAATGGGCTCACAGTGATCAGTAACATGTTTTACACTGCAAATAATTCTTAAGAGTCTTTTCCATTAACTTCGATCTTGTCCTTTTTTCTACTTACCCATTATCTCACTCAATCTTGGTGTTTTTAATGTGCTTTTTAAGGGATTAAAATATCGTGGTGAAGTTCTGTTGCATAGTAGATATTGAAAATATATTGTAGTGAGAAGCAGCAATCAAAAGACTTGGTGTTCAAGTAAGCCACCGATACAATTGTGAACCATTCAGTCTTTGTGCTCTGGCCTCTTAAAAGTTATGTTGCACAGAGACACCAGAGGGCTCCAACTCTTCTCACTGACCAAGACTTATGTTGTTCAATCATTCCACTTTATTGATCGGGAGTCATTTGATTTTTCTATCGAGTGACGTTACTGATAAAATAAAATACAATTGCACCCCTTGTATGAAATAATTATATTGAATAATATCATGCACCCAGGCAGGAGAAACTTTTTCTATTTCTTCTACAGAATGGAAAAGATCTTGTGCAGTTTAACTGGATTGCAAGCATTGAATCATCCCCTCAAAAATGAATTCACGATCATCGAGTCCATTTGATGCAATGTGCAGGTCATGTAAATGAGGCTGAGGCAGTTACCGAAATCAATGTTATTGTCTGCACTGTGTTATGAATAACTAATGAGATGTTTTCCTGTCAAATCAACAATATTGCACAATGTGGTTAAAAGTAAAAACTGTAGTCTCTGGTTTGTTTAATAGTTGTGGTGGGATCTTGGGTGCAGACAATGCATTATAGGGCAGCAGGGTGACAAAGTGGTTAGCACTGCGCCTCACAGCGCCAGGGGCCTAGATTTGATTCCCGGCTTGGGTCACTGTCTGTGTGGAGTCTGCACGTTCTCCCCGTGTCTGCGTGAGTTTCCTCCGGGTGCTTCGGTTTGCTCCCACAGTCCAAAGATATTCGGGTTAGATGGACTGGCCATGCTAAATTGTCCCTTAGTGTCAGGGGGACTAGCTAGGGTAAATGCATGGGGTTATGGGGATAGGGCCTGGGTGGGATTGTGGTCGGTGCAGACTCAATGGGCCGAATGGCCTCCTTCTGCACTGTGGGATTCTATGATCCTATATAATCGCTGCTCTTAATGATAATCACTGTTGCTGCATATCTATCAGATAATATTTGTGACCAGATGCAAACAATGGGCATTATCATTTTACTGGGACCTTTCTGTGATTGTTTGGTGAATTGATTGATGAATCTGGGAATGGACAAACATATCGCACGTGATTGAAGGCGAGGATTAAATCGATGGAGGGGGAGTGGGGTTGGGGTGGGAATAAGGAGCCTGGAAATAGGAGAAGCACCAGGGCCCACGATTTCTCTTCCTGGTCCTGAGGCAGAGTGGTAGCAGAGAGGGAAAGAAAAGGAAACCAATCCTGCATTCCGGATCCCATTGCCTCAAGAGGCATCCTGCCCCGTGTACCCAATGATCTGTGGGACGAGAATTAGGCTGTTCAGTCACTTTGATGTGGAGATGCCGGCGTTGGACTGGGGTAAACACAGTAAGAAGTTTAACAACACCAGGTTAAAGTCCAACAGGTTTATTTGGTAGCAAAAGCTTGTGTGGCTTTTGCTACCAAATAAACCTGTTGGACTTTAACCTGGTGTTGTTAAACTTCTTACTGCAGTCACTTTGAGTCAGTCACACAGAGGTTAATCCTCTTTACCTCGTGTCATAATCTGCGACAATTATTTGAGAAGGTGTGAATTGTTCTCAATTAACGGTTAGAGGTCCATTAATATAAAGGCCTGATACTCGCTTTAAGTGAATGATTAACAAGGTATTTTATTTAAATAACCAGGAACTTTAACTAAACAAGTATTAATTAAGGTACGGTTCGACTGAAATGCTACTCAAATAATACAAGGAACATTCATTACCAAAACAGTAATAACAGAATTTTAGTCACTCTCAAAGAAATTATACAACCAGGCTTGTTTGAATTCGGAAGCTTTTGGAGTTCTCCTGTCGTTGTCCGCTGTCTGTATGGTCTTTCTGACTCGGTATCCTTCTGCTAGATAGCTGGATAATTCTCTTTAGAGATATTTAAACTGGCGGGGGTGGAGAGCTGCTCTAGAGATGAATGGTGGCTTTTTGATTGGCTGCCCTGGAGATGTTCTCTTCAAAATGCCTGTTGCTTTGGCCTTTATACCTGCGATGACGTTGCAATTTCCTTACACCAGGATTGGTTTGAGGCTGTCAAGTCTATCAAATTCAAATCTAATAGGCTCTTAGTAGCCTTTTTAAACTGATAGGCTGGCAGAATGCTAAAGCTTGCTACCAAGTCAACCCTGATGCTTGGTTCTTTTGAAACAAGCATTGCAATCTGGAGTCTGTGCGTATTCTGCATTTTAGCGCAGAACTCAAAAACAGCTTTTAAAGGGACCACGCTCTGTTTTCTTTCCCTCCAGCATTTTATTTTACAATTCTTTTATATCTTTATAAACATTCTTTAAACATTCTTTATATCTTTACAAACTCAACCTCACAACAACCTGAAGAGCCGCAGCAGAAACCTGCAACCCTGAGTACACATCATCCTCAAATCGAGGAGCAGCCGGTGATGGCAAGAACCCACTTTCCCCACTGTCCCTACATCCCTCAATGTAGTGACACGGGATTCTCTGGAGTGAACTGTGTGTGAGTGTGCTGGGCAAGGCCAGAACTATCCAATTCGATGGCTTCAGGTTCAGATTAAGTTCAGGAGACAGATCCACAGTTCTACTCTGCGTACACTCACAGACCTTCTCTATTTTGGCTGGGGCAGTGGAGCAGAGAGAAATGTTCGTGATTATTTGACAGGAAAAAGTAGGTAGGTTAAGTAGTTATTTTTAGCTTCAAAATTGGAAGCCTGGTGGTTTAGTGAGGAGGTGGCATCTGTATTCCCTGGCAGCGTTATTTATACTCATGTATGTTTATTAACAGGGTGAAGGAGCTGTCTTCGTATTACCCTGTGGCTGAGTAAAGGAGGGTCGAGCCTGTCTATTGAAGGTGGGGGAAATCGGCCTTATTTTACCAGAACACCAAGTCAAAGTCCAACAGGTTTATTCAGTATCACAAGCTTTTGGAGTGCTGCTCCTTCATCAGGTGAGACCTATTACTGTGCCCACCTCAGTCCAACGCCGTTATCTCCATATCATTATTTTACCAGGTTTAGTGAAGCAGTTGGGTCCGTTCTGAGCAGCCGTTTAGGAGGTGTGAATTAACTAGATTTCCTGCCTTTCAGTGGTGGGCTGTTCTGTGTTCGCTCCCCAGTAACCCAAGACTGCATCCAGTTCTTGTTACTGGCTGGCATTCCTCCCCCCTTCCACCAGCTTTTAGGCTTGTGCCCCCTGAATCTTGAATTCACACAAACACTGGCCTCAGACCGCAGACATCGACAGCACAGAAAGAGACTCTGAGCACCAGCTCTTAGCTAGAAGCAATTCTAAACTAACCCCACTACCCTGAGCTCATCCAGACAAGTTCATGAGAAGTTTACCATTTATCAGTAACAATGAATCACCGTGAAAAATCTCCCAGATCGTCACCATTACAGCTATCTATCACATTAAACATGCAAACAACTCGGTGGAGCAGGCCAACTGGCTAATGTAAGCAAGATTCCTTGCCTTGCTAATCAGCTAAACAAGTTGGCCCAATTGTTCAATTCGTGGCCCGCACATCATTACAAACATTAATCTATCAGTGGCCTCTCCTGCTACCGCATTCCAGTTCAAATGTGCAGTTCCTGAAACACATCCATCTCTATGCAAACTCTTGAAAGCTTAAGGAAAAGAGGTTCACTGTGCCTCACAGTCATTTTCTGAATCATAATATTTTTGCAGAATGACTCGTCATTTAACATTTCTGCTCTGACAATATTTGCGTTTGACTGGAGTTATAAATATTCGACTGATCAAACTCCGTATTATCCACAGGGTCGATTCCACTGACACCAGGTCCCAGAGCTTTCAAAAAAACAACTTAAGATTGGCAAGATTGCCAAAAATATCCATTGGTCTTTTGAGATCTTTGACCCAATGTGTAAAAAGACACATTATTCAACATTATTCAGTCAAACATAAGCATTGTTGTAAACTGAGATTACAATGGATTCAAAGTGCAATGAGAAATTTCAGTAAAGGAATTGTAAAATGAATAGATGCCTTCTGAGGAGTTCTCCAATCATTCTGATTGTCAAACAGGTAGGATTCCAAGACTCTCCCCAAGGTCACTCTCTGTCTGCACTTGTTCCAATGCCTGGTGCTTTTAAACTCGTATTCAAACAATTCTGGATTAAAGGTTTTGGCTTGCAATTTGGATTGCGCACGAACTGAGGTGAATTCCAGGTGCAGCACAGATTGAATACGCCTCAGCAGTGCAGTGGCAAAACTACAAACAGTGCACCAGCCTCATTGGTACAGTGAGCTGTGACATCAGTCTTGGCCATAGAGGAAGCACGAGGGTTTCTCAGGGCAGGGAAATCCAACCATCTGAGGTAGAATCATAGAATCCTTACAGTGCAGAAGGAGGCCATTTGGCCCATCAATTCTGCGCTGACTCTCTGAAAGAGCATAAGAACATAAGAAATAAAAACTAGGAGCAGGAGTAGGCCATCTGGCCCCTCTAGCCTGCGCCGCCATTCAATAAGATCATGGCTGATCTTTTCATGGACTCAGCTCCACTTAACCGCCCGCTCACCATAACCCTTAATTCCTTTACTGTTCAAAAATTTATCTATCCTTGCCTTAAAAACATTCAATGAGGTAGCCTCAACTGCTTCACTGAGCAGGGAATTCCACAGATTCACAACCCTTTGGGTGAAGAAGTTACTCCTCAACTCAGTCCTAAGTCTGCTCCCTGTTATTTTAAGGCTATGCCCCTTAGTTCTAGTTTCGCCTGTGGTGGAAACAACTTCTCTGCTTCTATCTTATCTATTCCCTTCATAATCTTATATGTTTTTATAAGATCCCCCTCATTCTTCTAAATTCCAATGAGTATAGCCCCAGTCTACTCAATGTCTCCTCATAAGTCAACCCTCTCAACTCCAGAATCAACCAAGTGCCAGTATACCCTTTCTCAAGTAAGGAGACCAAAACTGTACACAGTACTCCAGGTGTGGCCTCACCAGCACCTTATACAGTTGTAACATAACCTCGCTGTTTTTAAACTCCATCCCTCTAGCAATGAAGGACAAAATTCCATTTGCCTTCTTAATTACCTGCTGTACCTGCAAACCAACTTTTTGCGATTCATGCACAAGGACACCCTCTGCACAGCAGAATGCTGCATTTTTTTACCATCCTACTCAGACTCACCCTTCCCTGCACCCAATCTCTGTAACCCGCAATCACTCTAACCTACATCTTTTTGGACAAACATTGGGGCAATTTAGCATGGCCAATCCTCCTCCACATCTTTGGAGTATGGGAGGAAATTGGAGCACATAGAGGAAACTCATGTACACACAGGGAGAACCCAAGGCTGCCTGGCACTTTGAGGCAGGAGCGTTAACCACTGCGCCACCATGCCACCAAGGATCTAAGGAGAAGGGAAGGGGTAGAGTGAGTGGAAGCTGGCAAACAAGTTCTCAGTGTGGGTCAAGTTGAATGCTCCTCCGTATTCGGACAAGTTAAAACGTCTTAAACATATCTTTTGGGTGGCAGCTTCCACTGGGCCCTTTGGGAACCATTGGTTTACCTGCTGTCTGCCTGGGAACACTGGTGCTTCAGTCAGTTGTGAACCAGTTTCAATAAGGGGCCTGTAATGGGTGTTAGGTGCCCGACTTACAAAAACGAGGGGCCTTACGGCAATTTCAGGCAGGCATCCTGAGTGCCTGCAAGGCTCGACCAACTTGGAACTTGGAATTGTAGTAATTCCAAGGATTGGAAATCCACTAGTTAGTATAACAAACTATAATGGTTTATATACAAACACAGAATGCTTTCACAATGTTCTCACTTCTGGCTCTTGCATCCAATCTGGCTGCAAAAGCCCACGCTCTGCCCTGGGATCTCCACACTCATTCCCCATTGGCAATCAGGTCACATGATCCTTCCAATGCACACCTCACAAAGGGGCTCGCTACACCTGTGCAGCACATTTCCCATGTAGACTGAGGATGCAGACACCATATTTGAGCCCTGCAGTCCCTGGTTTTGCATTCAATGCCATAAAACTCTCCTCCAACATCCACTGCCCTGCACCTTGCTTTGTGGTGTGACTGAACAGAGGATTCAGCGAAAAACACCTTTTCCAAGTTGCTTCTAATGCACATAATTCACGAGGGGAAGCTAACACCATTGGAGACACTTGCTGCCAGTACTAACCTTTATAATATTCTGGATCATTTGACCATATATTTCACTCCTTTAATATTATTGTAATTTATGCATCAAATTATTTGTAGGGTGTCCTCTTCTCCTTCCTCAGGTGTCAGCCATTGCTCAGTGGGTAGGAGCCTTGCCTTTCAGTCAGACGGTTGAATATAATTCCGCCTCCGGAGACCTGAGCACAGAACCTCGAATGATATTCCAGAGTTGTGCGCATTTCTGCGGATGAGACCTTTCAGATGCCCTTTCAGGTGGATGTTAAGTAGTAACATGGTAGCACAGTGGTTAGCACTGCTGCTTCATAGCTCCAGGGACCTGGGTTCGATTCCTGGCTTGGGTCACTGTCTGTGTGGAGTTTGCACATTCTCCTCGTGTCTGCGTGGGTTTCCTCCAGGTGCTCTGGTTTCCTCCCACAGTCCAAAGATGTGCGGGTTAGGTTGATTGGCCATGCTAAAATTGCCCTTAGTGTCCTGGGATGCGTAGGTTAGAGGAATTAGTTGGTAAATATGTAGGGATATGGGGGTAGGGCCTGGGTGGGATTGTGGTTGGTGCAGACTCAATGGGCCGAATGGCCTTTTTCTGTGCTGTAGGGTTTCTAAGATAATAAAGATTATCAGCTCCACTGTCCAAGTAGAATCCCGACAGAATGGAAGAAGGCCATTTGGCCCATCGAGTCTGTACCAACCACAATTCTACCCAGGCCCTATTCCCGTAACCTCACACATTTACCCTGCTAATCCCCAGACACTAAAGGGCAATTTAGCATGGCCAAACAACCTAACCCGCACATCTTTGGAGTGTGGGAGGAAACCGGAACACCCGGAGGAAACCCACGCAGACACGGAGAGAATGTGCAAACTCCACACAGACAGTGACCCAAAGTGGAATTGTATCTGGGCGCCTTGCGCTATGAGGCAGCAGTGCTAACCACTGTGCCACCATTCTGCCCCGTGTTAAAGATCCCACAACACTATTCTGAAGGAGAACAGGGGAGTTCTCTCCAAGATCCTGGCTAATAATCAATCAATGTCACTGAAAAGAACAGATTGTCTGATCATTTATCTCATTGTTGTTTGTTGGGCATTGCTTAGCTCACGATTGGCAGCCAAGTTTCCTGCATCACATCAGTGACGATGGGTGGGATTTTCCGGCTGTGCTCGCCCCAAAACCAGAAAATTCCACTCGAGATCAACAGACCTTTCCATGGTCTGCCCCTTGCCCCCTACGATTCCTATGGTGGGCGGAGCGGGAAAATTCACCCCGACGTTTCAAATGCACTTAATTGGCTTTTAAAGCTCTTTCCGGTCTCCTGAGATTGTGGATGGAGCAATGGAGGTAAGTCTTTCTCTTCTCATCTCCCAGCACCTTCTGTGGTGAAACAAGTAACTGAGAATCTATTTCCAGCCATCCATGACTGTCCATCCTTTCCACAATGTTCGAAGGTGTTGAAGAAGATTCGGCTGAGAATATTTCCTCTTTGTCTTTGATTTGATTTGATTTGATTTGGTTTATTATTGTCACATGTTTTGGGACACCAGTGGAAAGTATTGTTTCTTGCGTGCGATAGAGCCAAAGCATGCTGTTCATAGAGTATATAGAGGAGAAGGAAAGGAGAGGGTGCAGAATGTAGTCTTATAGTCATAGCTCGGGTGTAGAAAAGAATCAACTTAATATAAGGTGGGTCCATTGAAAAAATTGAAAATTCAAAAATTGACAAGTCATGCTACAGGTTTATAGAACATTAGTTAGGCCACATACAGGGCCTGATTTTACCATTTTCATTCTAAGTGCTGAATCTGGGCGCATTTCAGATCCGACTTGGGAATCTGCTCTCAGGCGCCCCCATATGCACTCAGCCTGAAAAAAAAATTGCGGGTCTGAATCGCGCTGTGGGCGGGGCTTAGCGGGGTCGAAACGATCGGAGCTCTGAATTGCGCATGCGTAGTTAGAAAAAAATTTGAAAAAGTGCCCCTGTGTCAGATCACTCCCGGGCCGCAGAAAGCGGATCAAGCGGCCCGGGGGAGAAAAGCGGGAGCGATGGCCCCCACAGAAATCACTGTACCCCTTATCCACCCACCGCCCCGCTACCCAGACCAATTGCGACCCCCTTCCCCCACACCGATCACCCACAGAGTGGCAGTGGCCTCCCCCCCCCCGCAGAGAACGATCTGGCCTCACTCTCCCCCACCCCCCTCCCAGAGGTACATCTGACCCGCCTCCTCCTCCCGCCCCACCCCTTCACCAGAGAATGATCTGAACTGCCTCCTCCTCCCCCCACCACCAATCTGAGTCGGAGAGCCGTTGGAAGCTCTGAACTCGCCTCTTCAGCAGCTGGAGCGCCCGATTCAGACTTTTATTCAGCAGGTTCATTTCAGCGCGATTCCGGATTGGCGAGCGCAATGGTAAAGCAAATGCATTTAAATCGCCTTTACGCCTGTTTCGGGCACGAATCGGATCGCGGCCATTCCCGGGTCTCGGTAAAGTGGCAATCTGCGCGGGCGTGGATTGCATTAATGGCTTCACACCCGATTTTACCATGTTTTCGCGCCCACCATGTTTTCAATTCTGGTCGCCACACTACCAGAAGGACGTGGAGGCTTTGGAGAGGGTACAGAAAGGGTTTACCAGGATGTTGCCTGGTATGGAGGGCATTAGCTATGGGGAGAGGTTGGAGAAACTTGGTTTGTTCTCACTGGAATGACAGAGGTTGAGGGGCGACTTGATGGAAGTCGACAAGATTATGAGAGGCATGGACAGAGTGGATAGTCAGAAGCTTTTTCCCAGGGTGGAAGAGTCAATTACAGGGGAGCATGAGTTTAAAGTGCGAGGGGCAAGGTTTAAAGGAGATGTACGAGGCAAGTTTTTTTTGACACAGAGGGTGGTGGGTGCCTGGAACCTGCTGCCGGGGGAGGTAGTGGAAGCAGATACGATAGTAGCTTTTGAGGGGCGTCTTGACAAATACATGAATAGGATGGGAATGGAGGGATATGGTCCCCGGAAGGGTAGGAAGTCTTAGTTCAGTCAGGCAGCATGGTCAGTGCAGGCTTGGAGAGCCGAAGGGTCTGTTCCTGTGCTGTAATTTTCTTTATTCTTTGTTTGTTCTAAAAGTCTGACGGCAGCAGGGAAGAAGCTGTTCTTGAGTCGGTTGGTACGTGACCTCAGACTTTTGTATCTTTTTCCTGATGGAAGAAGGTGGAAGACAGTATGTCTGGGGTGCTTGGGGTTCTTGATTATGCTGGCTGCTCTTCCGAGGCAGCGGGAAGTGTAGACAGAGTCAATGGATGGGAGGCTGGTTTGCGAGATGGACTGTTTCTTGTGGCCAATCAGCTGGAACCCCTGTAAGCAGCTCCCCAGCACAGAAGCACTGAGATTAGAGCCATCATAGGTACATGTCACTTATCGACAGTGACCTACTGCAGTGTTTCAATGTCGATAATGCCAACTCTTAATAACCGGAATTCTCAGGACGTGTTGGCAGCAATCTCCTGTTGCCAGTATTTGATTTACTGGGAATAACTAAAAGTGTCTGAAAGCTTTGCAATGTCTGCAGAAAAATTACAAACTGTTACAATATTTATATTCATGAGAAATAGATAGGCCAGATTAGAATTGGATAATGAAATTCAAACAAGCAGCTTAATTAGAATTCTCTATTCGAGTAAGGCCTACTAAAAGGTCTTACTCAATTAAATCTAACTTCAAAACTGCAGCTCAGAAAGTTGTCAGCTAATAGTAACAGTGACACTCAATCAATCGATTCTTCTTTGGCTTAATTGCACAAAATTGGGGTGTCAATGGAAAGTAAAACCAGTTGGGGGGTATAAAAGGTGGCCAATTTGTTCCTCCACTGCCCCCCCTCCCCCCCCCCGCCCCCCTTCCTAACGCAATCACATCCCCCCTCTGGTGTGGCGACCAGAACTGCACACAGTACTCTACCTATGGCCAAATGAGTGTTTTACAAAACTCAATCATAACCTGACATGACAAAGGATATTCTGGACTCGAAACGTCAGCTCTTTTCTCTCCTTACAGATGCTACCAGACCTGCTGAGATTTTCCAGCATTTTCTCTTTTGGTTTCAGATTCCAGCATCCGCAGTAAGTTTCTTTTATCAATCATAACCTCCCTGCTCTTATATTATCTGCCTCGGTTAATATAGGCAAGTACTCCATATGCTTTCTTAGCCATCTTATCAACCTGTACTGCTGCCCTCAGGGTCCATGGACATGCACCTCAAGCTCCCTCTGATCTTCTGTACCTCCCAGCATCCTATCATTCATTGTATATTTCCTTACTTACCCGGTGAGGCCACTGGATGGCAATGGGAATGTTCACCAATCGTTTTTGCCCTTTTATGAGGAGTGTAAACGTTCAGGTTAATGTATTTCGGTTGGCACCTTCTCTCCACCTCTACTCCCTCTTTTTATTCATGTCTACATTTCTGAAAACACCTCCAAAGCTCTTAGTCCACAAATGGACACAGTCATGTGGATTTCCATTTGTGAGTTTCGTGCTATTCCTAGGTGTGATGGTGGTTTCTAGGCTTCTTGGCTTGAATGACTGGCTCTGGGGTCTGGCGGTGATGTGATGGGAGAAAGTTCCCACTTGAAATCTTGCCATTGTGTGTTTATTTTGTGATATGTTCCGAGTGGTTAGGGCGGATTAATTTTTACGTCACCAGTAATTAAGGCATCTGAAACAGGGTGCTAAATAAATGGAAAATTGATTAATTTGAAGAAGGGAAATGGTAGATTAAATGGTACATGTGGAAGGGATGTGCTGAATGAAAGACCTGAACTGAAACATGTTGTGTGAGTAGAGTATTCTTTTAGCAATAATTGGTGCTGCTGCAGAGATATTTGACAAACTGAAGATTAGGTCAACCTTTTCTTACATTTGGGTCTCACCATACAATCGATCCAATATCCTGTTGAAGGTAAGGACTGCTAAACTCAATCTTCCTGCAATTAACCTTTGAACGGAATCGTCATTTACATTCGTTCACTGAAGACATTTACCATTGACAACATTTGGTGGAATTCTCCCAACCGGCTGCAGTGACTTTAGCAGAACATGGTCAGAGGCCAGGGTGAATTGCAAAACTGGAGTTTGCTGAATCAGCGGGAGTGGATTGTAACAACTCTGCTGGAAAGAAAGAAAAATAAAGTGAAGCCTTGCATTCCAACGGTGCTTTTCATGGATGGTAGAAGCTCCCAAAGCACTTTATCACCAATGAAGCTCTATCTTGAAGTGTTGTCAGGCTGAGAGGCGACAGCCAATTTGCACATTGAAAGATCCCCCAAAGAAACATGAGGTAAATAACCAAAAATTTGTTTGGTGATGTTGATTGAGAGATAAAGGTTGGCCAGGATATTGGGGAGAACTTTCCTGCCCTTCTTTGACTCTGTATTGGCATCTTTTAAACCCACTTGATCCAGAGACAATGGGGCAAGCTGGCATCATATTCACCAATTTTTATAGATGGAGTATAGAAAGCATCCTTTCTGGTTGTATTACAGCTTGGTATAGCTCCTACTCTGCCCAAGAGCATAGGAAACTACAAAGGGTTGTGAACACAGCCCAGTCCATCACGCAAACCAGCCCCCCATCCATTGAATCCGTCTACACTTGCTGCTGCCTCAGAAAAGCAGCCAGCATAATCAAGGACCCCACACACCCCAGACATTCTCTCTTCCACCTTCTTCCATTGGAAAAAGGATACAAAAGTCTGAGATCACGTACGAACCGATTCAAGAACAGCTCCTTCCCTGCTGCCATCAAACTTTTGAATGGACCGACCTGATATTAAGTTGATCTTTCTCTACACCCCAGCTATGACTGTAACATTATATTCTGCACATTCTCCTTTCCCACTCTCCTTTGTACTCTATCAATGGTATGTTTTGTCTGCATAGTGCAAGAAACAATACTTTTCATTGAATACCAATACATGTGACAATAATAAATCAAATCAAATCAAAATTTCGCAATTGACTTTTCAAAAAAAAGGAATATATTTCTTCCCTCCTCTGTGACTTGAACAATTAGGACTGGGCTCAGCTGTGACATAAAGGTGGTTTTATTGAAGCCAAGTTACAGCATCAAATACAGCAAGAATTTTAAAACATAGACATACTTTCAGTGAACCAAAAGAAACAGCTTCTATTTAGTGATCTCAACACGAAGTGAAGCGTATAAGCCAATTTAAGAATTGGTTCCATTGTAAGAAATCTTTACTTTCAATTCTAAACCCAGGCTTTAAACAATTTCTGCCTTGCAATTCCTTCTTCTGTTTTCTTCATGCTTAGATGCGATCGCCTGGAATTTCCTCAACACCCACAGCTCAGAGGGGATCACTCTCGTTCTGAGCCAGTGAGTTGTGTGTCAATTGCCACTCCCGAGACCTGAGCACAAACTCTTGGCTCACGCTGCAGTGCAGCACTGAAGGAGTGCTGCGTTGTCAAGAGTACTGGGATGTCTGGGCATGGGGAACAGGGAAATCTTAAAGTGAGTTTGGAATTGTGTGGAAGGTCAGTCAGATGATGAAAGACACTCTTCCGCAAAGTCACTTCTGCAAGCAATTATTATTAAAGTGATCTAAATATAATCTTCCGCAGTACCAGTGATTCTATGGACGAATTGGAATGTCAGATCCAGGCGAACTTGATGGCAGGAAAGGATCACAAACAACAAGGCCCTTCATTGCGCTGGACTCAACAATTTGGAGGCCACCCTCCAGAATATTCAGCTTACATGGGCAGGCCATGTCTCTGGCAGGTATGACTACAAAATCTATGTGGAACATTCTCAGGAAAAACAACATCAAACTGGGTGCTACAAACAATATAACACCTTAAAAAAGAGACTTACAAACTCCTGCAATGCAGAGCACCGCTCTTAGAACCATAGAATCCCTACAGTGCAGAAGGGGACCATTCAGCCCATCGAGTCCACACTGACTCTCTGAAGGAGCATCTTACCCAGGCATTTGCTTCCGCTCTATCCCTGTAACTCCATGCATTTCCTATGCTAATCCACCTAATCTACACATCTTTGAACACTAAGGGGAAATCTAGCATGGCCTATCCACCTAACCTACACATCTTTGGACACTAAGGGGCAATTTAGCATGGCCAATACACCTAACCTACACATCTTTGGAGTGTGGGAGGAAATCAGATCATCCGGAGGAAACCCATACAGACACGGGGAGAACGTGCAAACTCCACACAGACAGTCATCCAAGGCCAGAATCGAACCAGCGTCCCTGGCACTGTGAGGCAGCAGAGCTAGCCATTGTGCCACCTTGCTGGGAAAACACTGCAGTTGACCAGCATGTGTGGAGGCAAGTATTGAAATTTGATTCAGCGGGCTTCGAGAACTATCTACGCCAAACTTACAACATGCAACCTGTTCAGAGGAAGTCCAGAGGTGATACAGCTACAGAGACTTCTCAAAGCACCAACAATGACAACATGAATTGCCAACTCTCTGGAAGTCCATGCCAGCTTCCACATCAGACAAAAGAGGAGCCACTTCCAGCTCAGACATATTCAGATAACAAGGAGGCTACCACCAATTGAAATGCTTTCCACACAAAAAAACAAAATAATTTCACACCAATCTTTTATGAAGCATACCATGTACATGTAATGTGTCTGAGGCATTGTTTAAACTTAATCACAACAATGATAGCAGCTAGTGGAATTGAATAAAGTGGCACTCTCCCAGTTAACACTAAAATGCATGTCTGGACTTTGTGGGACCGATAGTAGTTGTAACGAGTACATTTTATAGATAATTTATGCCGAAAGGGTGACTGGAACCCTAAGTGTCCACTCTGAATGAATCCAATTCTCATTCTCACTATAAACCAAAACTTAATCCTTTCCATTTGCGCTAATATTTCACATTTATCCATGTTATTGTCTCTGACATGTTTAATGTCCTGTTTGGATCCAGATAGATTGCTTTTGCTGTTAAACCACTTGCACTTTCAGATAAAAAGGATTAGATTGTTGTGCACGTATGCATGTTTTATAAATCTTACCACAAGTGCAATAAAATCTGCATTTAACAAAAAAGATGTTTGAAACCTGCAGACCTCAAATCTCTCTAAATATACAACAAATGCTAATTACAAATTCATGTTGCTGGCTCCATGACAACTGTTTGTGTGTGTGGATTGTGGAGGTAGGGAGAAGGAATTGTCACAGCTTTAGCCATGACACCAATCCCTGGACTCTGGCTTCATGCTTCTTTGCCACGAACTGACGGTTTAAGGGAGTTATTTTTGATAGCACGGTTTGGCAGTACAGCACATGGGAATCAACAATGACATCCAGTGCCCAGTATTTTCTGAAGTTATAATGTCTTCACACTCAACTATTAGTCTTACTTCCCATACAAACGCTACAGCGCAGATGGTTCGTAGACACAAACAGTGGCACCTAATCTATTCTGAGCTAACCTACCTGGTACCATTTCACACCCCAAAAATATACAAACATATGAGGGATGAGAGTGGGATCGTCTTAATCTAACCCACCTACTGAATTGCCAGCCTATTTTACCTCCCATCTCAATTGACTTCAATGGAACAGAGAATTGGGATGAGTAACATTGTGCAGGGGTGTAAAACGCGGGGCGGCACGGTGGCACAGTGGTTAGCAGTGCTGCCTCACAGCGCCAGGGACCCAAGTTCGATTCCAGCCTTGGGTGGCTGTCTGTGCGGAGTTTGCACGTTCCCCTCTTGTCCTGGTGGGTTTCCTCCGGGTGCTCCGGTTTACTCCCACAGTCCAAAGGTGTGCAGATTAGGTGGATTGGCCATGCTAAATTACCCCTTAGTGTCCAAAGATCTGTAGGTGAGGTGGATTGGCCATGCTAAGTTGCCCCTTAGTGTCCAAAGATCTGCAGGTTAGGTGGATTAGCTATGAAAAATGCATGGGGATATGGTGGAGGATGTGGGCCTGGGTGGGTTGCTCTTTCAGAGCATCGGTTCGGACTCGATGGGCCAAATGGCCTCTTTCTGCACTTTAGGGATTCTATGGCTTTTGAGCCCTTCACATGCTGACTGCTGGGTTAGTGTAAAATGACCCCCATTGTGTATTTCCATCTGCTGTGTATATCTACAAATTCTCATAGACTTGGCAATACAACTGGTCCATAGCACACACAGCACTAACCTGTCATGTACAAATGCAGCCAGGCGCTGATAAATCACTGCAAATTTTTCCATTGGGATTTTGATTTCTTTATAATTGATGTGGCACTTGGACATTGGCACAAACATTTCAGATTTCCAGCAAGGGAATGGACGTAAGATGTGACTCGCATCTCTTCCGTATCATAACAAAAGTGACTTCAGGACCTGATAATGTTCCACTGCGCATGATGGCACTGTGATAACATTCGCAAAATTGGATTGGTCTGGAAAATTGATTTTTGTTTATTCTTTCACGGGATACGAGTGTCAGTGGTAAAGTCAGCATATTTTTACCCAAGCCTAATTGCCCTTGCACTGAGTACTTGCTCGGCCATTTCAGTGGGCAGTTAAGAGTCAACCACATTGCTGTGAGTCTGGAGTCACATGTTGGCCAAACCAGATAAGAGTGGCAGGTTTATAAAGGACATTAGTGAACCAGATGGATTTTTATGATAATCAGTGATAGTTTCACAGTTGCCATGACTGGAATCAGCTTTTAATTCCAGGATTATGAATTGAATTTGAATTCCACCAGCTGCCATGGTGGGATTTAGAACCGTAGAACCATAGCAATGTTTACAGCACAGAAGGAGGCCATTCAGCCCATCTTGTCCATGTCAGTCCGAGGACACCCAGGTGCCCTTTTTAATCCTATCTTCCTGCACCCAGCTCATAGCTTTGTAGCTTACAGCACTTACGGTGCAGATCCAGGTACTTTTTAAAAGAGTTTAGGGTCTCTGCCTCCTCCACCAACTCGGAAAGCGAATTCCAGACACCAACCACCCTTTGCGTGAAAAAGTTCTTCCTTATGTCTCCTCTACACCTTCTGCCACTTATCGTGAATCAATGTCCCCTGGTTCTAGAATTCTCCACCAAGGGAATCAATTTTATCTTATCCACTCTACCTCTTCTGCTCATAATTCTGTACACCTCAATCAAGTCACTCCTTAGCCTTCTTTGTTCGAAGGAAAATTACCCCAACCTATCCAATCTCTCCCCTTAGCTACATTTTTCCAGACCTGGCAACATTCTTGTGAACCTCCTCTGCACTCCCTCAAAAGCAGTTACGCCCTTCCTGTAATGTGGTGACCAGAACTTCACACAGTACTCCAGCTGTGGCCTCATCAGTGTTTTATACAATTCCAACATTAAATGCTTACTTTTATATTCTATGCTTCTGCCAATGAAGTAGAGCATTGGATATGCCTTCTTTACAAACCTTATCTATTTGGATTGCTTTATTAAGACAAGGCAGTCATTCTAGTCGGGTGCCTGTTCATTTCCCTTAAATGAGACTCTAGCCATTAAGGCCTTCATATCCTGGGCCTTTGTTGGATTTGCTGCCCACTACCAGCTTCTCCGCACAATCCTGCCCTCCCCATTATTTTGAGAACCTTAATTCATCAAATGCTGCTGACCTACTGAGCACCACCAGCATTTCCTGCTTTTGTTTCATATTTTCCTTTTGTTTTACCCAGTTGGTACCTGGATTTGAAATCAATGGGATGAGTTTCAAATAGGCCCTATAACAAGTGGGTAACCTGCTCCATCCAGTTACTGCCCAAGGATTCCTCTCAATTATGCATGGGGCTCTAACACTGTCTGGCTGTAATATTTGACTTGGCAAGATGGCTAATTAAATATTTTAACGAGGTTGCATGTCAGTCTCTGATTGAACCTGTTCCACCGGTTTAAATTTGGGGCAGTGAAAACACAACAGTTTAGAGGAGCAGAAAGTGCCTCCCTCTCTGTCCCCACGCTCCCCATCAGACCCCTCCCTCACCTCCGAGTGAGGGACCAGATCCCTTACCCTTCTCCCTTCCACGGGGTTGTAGATCGGATACCCCAGTAGCCAGTGATCATGCCCCTTCCATGCCCCCCCCCCCCCCCCCCCCCCCCCCCCCCCGCCAGCAGCAAGAAACTTACCATTGGTTGTGACCTTCCCAGAGTGCTTCCTGCCTGGCTGGCTTCCAAGCCTGTCGAGTAGGCCGATTTGCTTTTGAAGAGGCCTGTGAAAGCCATGGAATCTGACACCCCCCCTGTCAAGATGCAGCCCATGGTGTCTGATTTACCCTGATGATATTGGAGCAGTAATCTTCTCATTGTCTCATTTCTCCAATGGTCCCACCTTGCCGACAATGTTCCTTCATCGTCCATCTAAGCAGCTTCTTCTGATCTCTCGCCAATACCATTATGGATCAAGATGAATTGATTTGCAGAATGGAAATAAGAGGATCTTGAAGGAAGGAACCAATGCGAAAGGTTGTGCTTTTTGGTCGAGAAAGGAATCTGAGAGGTGATCTTCCAATGGGACAGGAGGTTGGTGAGAGCTATGTGATTGATAAAAGAATGGAAAATTAAATCCAGAATTCAGCGTACTACCATAATAACTTACAACACCTTAAGAAGGCCATTCAGCCCATGTTACCTGTGCTGCTTCTCTGAGAGACTGTATTTAGTCCCACTTCCTCACCCTTTTCCCTTGAATTCTGATACTCTTTAAAACAAAATTACTGCAACAGTTTCCATGATCTTTTGTTTTTATTCATTCCTGGGACATGCATTGCCAGCATTTATTGCCCATCATCTCTAGTTGCCCTTGGAGAGCAGTTGAGAGTCAACCACATTGCTGTGGCTCTGGAGTGGCCAGACTGGGTAAGGATGGCAGATTTCCTTTCCTAAAGGACATTAGAAATCATAGAAGAAATCATAGAAACCCTACAGTGCAGAAGGAGGCCATTCGGCCCATCGAGTCTGCACTGACCACAATCCCACCCAGGCCCTACCCCCACATATTTACCCGCTAATCCCTCTAACCTACGCATCCCAGGACTCTAAGGGGCAATTTTTAAACTGGCCAATCAACCTAACCCGCACATCTTTGGACTGTGGGAGGAAACCGGAGCACCCGGAGGAAACCCACGCAGACACGAGGAGAATGTGCAAACTCCACACAGACAGTGACCCGAGCCGGGAATCGAACCCGGGACCCTGGAGCTGTGAAGCAGCAGTGCTAACCACTGTGCTACCGTGCCGCCCGTAGTGAACCAGATGGGTTTTTCCGACAATCAACAATGGTTTCATGGCCATCAGTAGATTCTTAATTCCTTATTTTTTTTATTGAATTCAAATTCCACCATTTGCTGTGGTGGGATTCGAACCCGGGTCCCCAGAACATTACTCTGGGCCTCTGGATTAATAGTCTAGCAAAGTACCACATGGCGATGGCCTAGTGGTATTATTTAGTTAGGTGTATTGGCCATGCTACATTCTCTCTCATTGTACCCATACAGGTGCCGGAGTGTGGCGACTAGGGGATTTTCACAGTAACTTCATTGCAGTGTTGATGTAAGCCTACTTGTGACACTAATTTAAAAACTTTAAACTTTAAACCTTCCAATCTTTTCAAGTGGAATGTTCTGCCTGCTGACAACTGTCTGGGTGAACAACATTGACAGAATCACAGAATTGTGTCAGCACAGAATGAGACCATTCAGCCTGTCATGTTCATGCTAGATCTCTCAATGAGTAATGCACCTGCAGCCATTCCCCTGCACCTATGCCCCGTCACCCTGCACATTTTCCCTTTTCAGTTCGGAATCAACGGCCTGACTACTTGCCAGATTGAGAACAGGTTGAAATGTGTGAAAGTTATTTCGGGGGCTGGTGTCAAGAAATTCTTCAGAGTAATCAAGGTGTGAACTAAATCTCTAAATAGAACCATGGAGACGGAAAAGAGACATTTGGATGCTTCACCTGGAATGAAGGGTGTTTCTGGACTCATAAATCAAGGTGAACCAAATGACTTGCTTGGTTATAGAAGACAGAGAATAGCGGTGGAAGGGTGTTTGTCAGAATGAAGATCTGTAGCTAGTGGTGTTCCACAGGGATCAGTGCTGGGACCTCTGTTGTTTGTAGTATATATAAATGATCTGGAGGAAAGTGTGAGGGGTCTGGTCAGTAAGTTTGCGGATGACACGAAGATTGGTGGAGTTGCTGATAGCACCGGGGTTTGTCAGAGGATAAAACAGGACACAGACAGATTGGAGGCTTGGGCACAGAAATGGCAGATGGAGTTTAATCTGGGCAATTGCGAGGTGATGCACTTTGGAGGATCAAATTTAGGTGTGAATTACACTGTAAATGGCAGAACCCTTAGGAATATTAATATAAGAGAGAGGGTGGCACGGTAGCACAGTGGTTAGCACTGCTGCTTCACAGCTCCAGGGACCTGGGTTCGATTCCCGGCTTGGGTCACTGTCTGTGTGGAGTTTGCACATTCTCCTTGTGTCTGCGTGGGTTTCCTCCGGGTGCTCCGGTTTCCTCCCACAGTCCAAAGATGTGTGGGTTAGGTTGATTGGCCATGCTAAAATTGCCCTTAGTGTCCTGGGATGCGTAGGTTAGAGGTTAGTGGGTAAATATGTAGGGATTTGGGGGTAGGGCCTGGGTGGGATTGTGGTCGGTGCAGACTCAATGGGCCAAATGGCCTCTTTCTGTGCTGTAGGGTTTCTAAGTTTCTAAGTTTATACAGAGGGATCTGGGCGTGCAGGTCCACAGATCCCTAAAAGTGGCAACACAGGTGGCCAAGGTGATTAAGAAAGCATATGGCATGCTTGCCTTCATCAGCCAGGGCATTGAATACAAGAGTTAGGAAATCATGTTGCAGCTATATAAAACCTTGGTTAGGCCACAATAGGAGAATTGTGTGCAGTTCTGGTCACCACACTACGAGAAAGAGTGCAAAGAAGCTTCACCAGGATGTTGCCTGGTCTTGAGGGTGTTGGCTATGAGGAGAGTTGAATAAACTAGGATTGTTTTCACTGGAAAGACAGAGGCTGAGGGGAGACCTGATAGAGGTGTACAAAATTATGAGAGGCACAGACAGGGTGGATAGTCAGAGGCTTTTTCCCAGGGTGGAAGTGTCAATTACAAGGGGGCACTGGTTCAAGATGAGAGGGGAAAAACTTAAGGGAGATGGGCGAGGGAAATTTTTCACGCAGAGTGGTGGGTGTCTGGAATGCGCTGCCAGAGGAGGTGGTGGAAGCAGGCACATTAGCAACTTTTAAGAGACATCTAGATGGGTACATGATTAGGGAGGGAACAGAGGGATACTTTCCAAGTAAGAGAAGATTTTCTTTTAGTTTAATTAGGGCATCATGATCAGCACATGCTTGGAGGCCCAAAGGGCCTGTTCCTTTGCTCTTTGTTCTTCAATAATCCTGTTTGATCTAGTGATCTAAATGGATTTAAATTCTCTCCAATTACTTGCCAGCATCTGAAAGATTAATGTTCTTCCTACGGTTTCATTTGTTTTTTTACTATGATCTTGCAAAAATCTGTGTGAATGTTTATCATTCTTTGGTGTGTTTATACTTTTTATATACAGTTGGACCCGCAAAGGAGACTTGTCCATCAGTCCTAAGCAGTGAATGTCATAATGGAGGAATGGAACATCACTACTTGTACTAGGATTAATGGTTTAACTTCCTGTATTCGCTAAAATATGGTCAACTTAATGTCCAAAGATGTGCAGGTTAGGTTGATTGGCCACACTAAATTGCCACTTAGTGTCAGGGGGACTAGGAGGGTAAATGTGTGGGGTTACAGGGATAGGGGCTGGGTGGGATTGTGGTTGGTGCAGACTCGATGGGCTGAATGGCCTCCTTCTGTACTGTAGGGATTCTATGATTCTTTAATTCTATGACTCTATGAACTTCTGCTGGTTCAGAGTCACTTGATTTCAATGAAATTTACGCTTAAAATGGTCACTGTGCTATTTCAATGTAATTCATTAATTTGAATTCATGGATAGCACAAATGTTTGGTGGGGGGTGGGGAGTGGAGTGGGGGGGAGGCACCAACGAGCCCCTTTGAATTTTCACACTGGAACTTGCTATGTTATTTTGTTTGTACACGTCCATATATTCCAATTCCAAATCTCTTCCTGCATTTAGTAATGCATTAAGGCAGACTTTCATCTGTTTCCATGGCTAATTATTCCTGGTAAACTGCCGGCTCCAAGTGGAAAGGATCTCCAAGAAGATCGCGCATATTGACACACAGCATCTCCACATCATAATTATTCCTGGAACAGGTCGCTATTCTGTCGCCACGGGCTTCTGGTTGGGGGCACTACTCCACATCAAGCTGACCAGGAATCTCTGTCACTCTTACTGCCAGCCATTGGTGTGTTTGGAAGGATATGACACTCAACCTGTTTGTCTGCGTTATGAATGCGCCTTCCTTGGCCATCAAGTCCTGGAGTGGGACTCGAACCTGGAGCTTCTGGAGCAGCAGGAGACGCCACACACTGCGCCACAAGTCATGCACTTAAGACCATATTTGCCACTTTTTAAACTCTATGCTGAAACTACGGAATAATCTGGATGGATCCGAATCAATAGGTTTAACTTTCTTCACATGTGGTATGTTACACGTTTAGATGATTCAGCCAAGAGTCCTCATATTGGTTACATGAGGGAAGGTCATATATGGGAGGGGGCAGGGTGTCAATTGAAGGCAATGCATGATTGACAAGGAAACATTAAAGTCAGATTCCACTCACCAGCATCAGAGTGAAACCTCCCAGTAAATTGTATTGCTATCTTTTGCAACTTTTGCAAGGCCCCAATGATGGCGCACTGTTTCACAGCCTCACAGCTCCAGGGACCCGGGTTCAATTCCCGGCCTCGGGTCACTGTCTGTGTGGAGTTTGCACATTCTCCCCGTGTCTGTGCGGGTTTCCTCCGGGTGCTCCAATTTCCTCCAACAGTCCAAAGATGGGCGGGTTAGGTTGATTGGCCATAGTAAGTTGATCCTAGTGTCGGGGGATTAGCAGGGTTAATGTGTGGTGTTATGGGAATAGGGCGTGGGTGGGATTGTGGTTGGTACAGACTCGATGGGCTGAATGGCCTCCTTCTGTACTGTAGGAATTCTATGATTCTTTTAAGAACCGTTGATTTGATATTTTTTTGTCTGGTGTATTAAATTATCCAAAGTTAGCATTGTTACCACAAATGTTTATGATGGCTCAGATCATGCTAAATATTATTATCCTCTCACTCACAATCTTGCCCTCTCCCTCCCCCTCATGTTGAAACTGAGACTTCCTGCATCATCCTCTTCCATCTCTATTTACTTGGATCTTTGACAAGGTGCTTTCACCTCACACAGTTTCTCCTTTCTCCGCCATCCCCCCGTCTTTCAAAAGCCAACAGCACTCCAATCTAACCACGGCACTCTGATCTAACTTATTCCCTCTCCACACGCGAGCCTTGGCCTTTTAACCGGGCTTCTCAATCGAAAATGGCAGGAAGAAAATTGCATTACGGTGAAAATCCTATTAACTTAATGGAATTTGGATGTCCCATTTAGCAGATCAGTCACATTAGGGCACATCTATCAGAACTGATTTGAATGCATTAGGGATAAATTGGTGTTTTAATAAACAAACTCCCTAAAAACGGCCAGCTCCCATTCATCATTAACCATTAACTGGCGTCAACTGGTTTTAGACCCAAGAGTCAACAAGCAGTCTTTAGAGTGAGGTCAGAGGGCAAGTAACGATAGCTAACAATTAGAACCATGCGCCACAACAACTAATTCATGCACGAAGATGCTTCTCCTTCCCCCTAACAATCATTGCAGGCCCATTTTGAGTCTCTCACTACTGGTGAAAGGTGATGATCCTCAGATGAGTCAGTGAGAGGAGTGCAGTGGAGATTCACCAGGTTGCTGCCTGGGATGGAACATTTAAATTATGAAGAGAGGTTGGGTAGGCTTGGGTTGTTTTCGCTGGGGGGGACTGAGAGGGGTGACCTGATCGAGGTGCACGAGATTATGAGGGGCATGGACAGAGTGGATAAGGGGCAGCTGTTCCCCTTAGTTGAGGGGTCAGTCACGAGGGGACATAGGTTCAAGGTAAGGGGCAGGAGGTCTGGGGGGGTGTGAGGAAAAGCTATTTTACCCAGAGGGCGGTGACGATCTGGAATGCGTTGCCTGGGAGACTGGTGGAGGCGGGTTGCCTCACATCCTTTAAAAAGTATCTGGATGAGCACCTGGCACATTATAACATTCAAGGCTATAGGTCAAGTGCTGGTAAATGGGATTAGGTGGGAGGTCAGGTGTCTCTCGCATGCTGGTGCAGGCTCAATGAGCTGAAGGGCCTCTTCTGCATTCTATGATTCAATGATTCTCTGAGACCCAGTCATAAACCCGGCTATCAATTCTCTATTGGACAATTCTAGGCTAAGGGCTCAGGAGATCTTTAAGGGAAAGGAAAATGAAACCATCTTAAAATGATTGGAATTTGTCATTCGACCCATTGGGCCTGGGTTAGTTCTTTGAATGAATAATTGTGCTTCGTACCAATATCAGCTCATAGAGTCATAGGCCTACATTCCACCAGCAGGCCTACCCGAGGCTCGTCCGGGGCGGACGTGCCGTAAAATTCCAGCCATAGAAGTTTAGAACGTGGAAACAGGCCCTTCGGCCCAACTTGTCCATGCCGCCCAGTTTTTACCACTAAGCTAGTCCCAATTGCCTGCGTTTGGCCCATACCCCTCTGTAACGTCATAGAGGTTTACATCAGAACTATACTCTCCTATTTATTCCCCTATGAGTACATAGCACTGAACTTTTAAACTGCGAGGGTTAATTATACCAGCGTCATTTTCCTTCTCACAAACCTATCTACCAGCCAGCAAAATGTGAAATCAGATTGTGGCTAACTTAATTTGCTTTTATCCAGTGTTTAACTCACTGCCATTCCTCTTCCAGGAATGTCTACCCCGAAGAAGTATGGCTCTTCTCTCCGACAGGATTTCCGTATGTTTCTCCTCCCTATCCACCTTCATCGCTTTCCATTTCGCTTCTCTGCCGTTTGGCCATTCACACCCTTTATTCTCTCTGTGGACCGCCATTTGCAGCCTTTTTCCCTGGTTTCTGTGGCTATGACTCACCTTTCATTCCCTCACCCTGCAGTGTAAATATCTCCCACTTTCTGTGCCTTTCAGCTTTGACAAAGGGTCATCAGGACTTGAAATGTCGGCTCTTTTCTCTCCTTACAGATGCTGCCAGACCTGCTGAGATTTTCCAGCGTTTTCTCTTTTGGTTGTGGCTAACTTGTTGGGCTTGGAGTTCAGAAACAGCAACTGAGAAGCACACAAAACAAGATTAAGCGACTCGTTAGAAGGGAAGTCGAGCAAGAGGAAAATAATATTATTGAGAGTAATTGAAAAATGGACCAAAGATAATGAGTCAAATAAACCTCGTTATGATTGTGTTCAAAATTATGTAGGTTTTGATAAATAGAGCGCTGACAGGATGTTCAGTAAGGGAAGGACACAGATTAGAAATAATCGATAAAGTATAAGAGGGAAAATGAGGAGAAATTATTTCATGCAGTAGATTTTTATGATCTGGAATGCACTGTCTGACAGGGTGGTGGAAGCAGATTCAATATTGACTTTCAAAGAAGGATTGGATAAATGCTTGAAAAGGGTTCCAGGAGAGAGGGGATAACTGGAGAGCTCTTTCAAAGGATGGACCCAGCTCTCATTCTGAGCCATAAGATTTTGTGGGCAGAATTTAACGTTGGTGATGGGAGTCTCGCCCACCAGCAGAGGAGCCAGCGAGTGCCCTGCGTCCCACCTGCCAAGAGCTGCTGACCAAAGGTCACTCCTCGTCACAATGGATGTCTCGGCACTCTATACCAGCATCCCCCACGATGTTGACATTGCTGCAACGGCCTCAGTATTCAATGCCATCAACTGCCAGTTTCCAGATACAATTATACAACTCATCCGCTTCATCCTGGACCACAATATCTTCACCTTCAACAACCAGTTCTTCATCCAGACACGCGGAACAGCCATGGGGGACAAAATTCGCACCTCAATATGCCAACATCTTCATGCACAGGTTCGAACAAGACTTCTTCACCGCACAGGACCTTCAACCGATGCTATACACTAGATACATCGATGACATTTTCTTCCTTTGGAGTCATGGTGAGCAATCACTGAAACAACTATATGATGACATCAACAAGTTCCAACCCACCATCAGACTCACCATGGACTACTCTCCGGAATCGGTTGCATTCTTGGACACACGCATCTCCATTAAGGAGGGTCACCTCAAAACCTCACTGTACCGCAAGCCCACGGATAACCTCATGATGCTCCACTTCTCCAGCTTCCACCCTAAACACGTAAAAGAAGCCATCCCCTACGGACAAGCCCTCCGAATACACAGGATCTGCTCAGATGAGGAGGATCGCAACAGACACCTCCAGACGCTGAAAGATGCCCTCATAAGAACAGGATATGGCGCTCGACTCATCGATCAACAGTTCCAACGCGCCACAGCGAAAAACCGCACCGACCTCCTCAGAAGACAAACACGGGACACGGTGGACAGAGTACCCTTCGTCGTCCAGTACTTCCCCGGAGCGGAGAAGCTACGGCATCTTCTCCGGAGCCTTCAACATGTCATTGATGAAGACGAACATCTCGCCAAGGCCATCCCCACACCCCCACTTCTTGCCTTCAAACAACCACGCAACCTCAAACAGACCATTGTCCGCAGCAAACTACCCAGCCTTCAGGAGAACAGTGACCACGACACCACACAACCCTGCCACAGCAACCTCTGCAAGACGTGCCGGATCATCGACACGGATGCCATCATCTCACGTGAGAACACCATCTACCAGGTACACGGTACCTACTCTTGCAACTCGGCCAACGTTGTCTACCTGATACGCTGCAGGAAAGGATGTCCCGAGGCATGGTACATTGGGGAAACCATGCAGACGCTACGACAACGGTTGGATGAACACCGCTCGACAATCACCAGGCAAGACTGTTCTCTTCCTGTGGGGGAGCACTTCAGCAGTCATGGGCATTCAGCCTTGGATCTTCAGGTAAGCGTTCTCCAAGGCGGCCTTCACGACACACGACAGCGCAGAGTCACTGAGCAGAAACTGATAGCCAAGTTCCGCACACATGAGGACGGCCTAAACCGGGATGTTGGATTTATGTCACATTATCAGTAACCCCCACAGCTTGCCTCTTGGGCTTGTAGAATCTCACTAGCTGTTCTGTCTGGAGACAATACACATCTCTTTAACCTGTGTTGAATGCTCCCTCCACCCACATTGTCTGTACCTTTAAGACCTGGCTGGCTTTAGAGATTCGCATTCTAATTAGTATTCTGTAACTTGATTTCTGTGTCTGTGCACTGTTTGAGAGCAGATATCCACTCCATCTGACGAAGGAGCAGTGCTCCGAAAGCTTATGGTATTTGCTACCAAATAAACCTGTTGGACTTTAACCTGGTGTTGTGAGACTTCTTACTGTGCCCACCCCAGTCCAACGCCGGCATCTCCACATCATGACCAAAGGCTGCCCAGCTCTTCCTTGCTCAGCAGCACCACTGGGAAGGCGGCTGCTGCTGCTAGTAATGCAGCCGCTTTGGATCAAGTTATATGTCTGGGCCCCACATGTGGTAACTTTCTTCTTATCCTCTCCCTTGATTCCATTAGCCCTGAAAAAATACTCCAACCATTCAACATACTGCACCCAGCTCTCAGTGGTCACGTCAAAGCCTTTTGGCTTCCCAAAGAGAAGCATGGCTGCCCCCTCTTTTTCAGGCTTGAATCGGTCTGATTCACTCTACGGTTTTGCAATTACATTGTCTTCAAGTTCCCCACTGCCATGGAGTCGCTCTGATTTACCTCATTGCCAGTGTAGTAATTGCAAGATTTGGTGACCATCAGTTCGCATAACGAACTATATTGGTTTATTTACAAGCAGATAATTATACAGAGTACTTTCACAATGTTAACACTTCCAGCCCCAGGATCTACTCTGGCTGAAAGTGCCCAACGCTCTGCATCGAGATCCCCACACTCACTCCCCATTGGGCATTTGGATCACATGACCCTCCCGATGTCTGCCCTTTAAAGGAGACAGCTGCTACAGTGGGGAAGAGAGATTTTCAGAACTTTAGTATCCTTTGTGTGAAAAGGTGTTTCTGTTTTTGCTTCTGAATGGCCTGGCTTTGCAGAATCATAGAATTGTCACAAAAGGAGGCCGTTCGACTCTGCACCAACTCTCCAAATGAGCATTATGACTTAGTGCCATTCTCCTACCCTGACACATTGATTCTTATCAAACAATCACCTAATGCCTTGATTGAACACAATGTTACAATGATGTCCTCTTGGATTTTGATGTGGAGATGTCAGCGTTGGACTGGGGTGGGCACAGTAAGAAGTCTTACAACACCAGGTTAAAGTCCAACAGGTTTATTTGGAATCACAAGCTTTCAGAGTGCTGCTCCTTCATCAGATGAATAATGAAGGTGAACACTCACTTGATGAAGGAGCAGTGCTCCGAAAGCTTAGATTCCCAATAAACCTGTTGGACTTTAACCCGGTGTTGTGAGACTTCTTACTCTTGGATTTTGCAAGCAGAGGCAATAGATCTGTTGTATCTGCTCAGGCAAGCCATTTTAACATTTTAAACATCTGGATCCGATCACTGGTCAATCTTTTATAGTAAGAAGTCTCACAACACCAGGTTAAAGTCCAACAGGTTTATTTGGTAGCAAATACCATAAGCTTTCGGAGCAATGCTCCTTCGTCAGATGGAGTGGTCTCTGTTCTCAAACAGGGCACAGACACAGAAATCAAATTACAGAATACTGATTAGAATGCAAATCTCTACAGCCAGCCAGGTCTTAAATGCACAGACAATGTGGGTGGAGGGAGCATTCAACACAGGTTAAAGAGATGTGTATTGTCTCCAGACAGTACAGCTTGTGAAATTGTGCAAGTCCAGGAGTCAAGCTGTGGGGGTTACTGATAATGTGACATAAATCCAACATCCCGGTTTAGACCGTCCTCATGTGTGCGGAACTTGGCTATCAGTTTCTGCTCAGTGACTCTGCGCTGTCGTGTGTCGTGAAGGCCGCCTTGGAGGACGCTTACCTGAAGATCCAAGGCTGAATGCCCGTGACTGCTGAAGTGCTCCCCCACAGGAAGAGAACAGTCTTGCCTGGTGATTGTCGAGCGGTGTTCATTCATCCGTTGTCGTAGCGTCTGCATGGTTTCCCCAATGTACCATGCCTCGCTCTATTCTGTAATTTGATTTCTGTGTCTGTGCCCTGTTTGAGAACAGAGACCACTCCATCTGACGAAGGAGCATTGCTCCGAAAGCTTATGGTATTTGCTACCAAATAAACCTGTTGGACTTTAACCTGGTGCTGTGAGACTTCTTACTCTGCTTACCCCAGTCCAACGCCGGCATCTCCACATCAATCTTTTATACTCAGGGGCGGTATAATCGCGTTTATGCAAAGCGTTCTCATCATCAAACCTTCGATGTCCTATACTCCAGCCAAGGAAATAGTCATTTCTCATACATTCTGGAGCAGTAAATTTAGAATGGGCTGGGTTTAAATTTATGGGGTCCTCATTCCTCCACCGAAAAAGTCTGCCACTGGGGTGAGTCTGCCCCCTCTCCCCCACCCTTCCAGCCGCCACCACCAACCCCCCCACACACACACTCCACTCCACTGCAGTGTCTGCAGACATTGAATTACTGTGATAACCTCCATAAGTTCCATGGGGAACCTCTAAGTGATCTCCCAGTGGGGCTCAGTGAATAGAAGTTCCTTTGGTATTCGGCAATAGCCTGCCCAGTTGCAACTCAGTACCAAAGCCCTTTAATAAGGCAGACACTGGGGCGGGTCTGCAGAACTGTTGTCCCAGTTTGGACTTATGTACATATAGCATGGAGCAGTGGCTTGGTTTTGTGTTTAACAATAAATACCATTCCTTTCCAGTCGGGATTCCTGAATTATTACAATGATCATTGGCCTGTTAATTTATTTTATAGGTGAGACTTCTGCCTCCCAATTTGGAGAGGAAGTCCGACCTCTGAGAGCAGTCAAACAAACAAATGGCCAACTTCCCTCCAGCCCCAGTAGTGCCACGGGGCATCATAGAATCCCTACAGTGCAGAAGGAGGCCATTTGGTCCATCGAGTCTGCACCGAGCACAATCCCACCCAGGGCCCTATTCCCGAAACCCCACATATTTACCCTGCTAACCCCCGACACTAGGGTAAATTTATCACGGTCAGTCAACCTAATCCACACATCTTTGGACTGTGGGAGGAAACCGGAGCACCCAGAGGAAACCCACGCAGACACGGGGAGAACGTGCAGATTCTGCACAGACAGTGAACCGAGGCTGAAACTGAATCCGTGTCCTTGCACTGAGAGGCAGCTGTACTAACCACTGTGCCACCGTGGCCACTACTGGGAATGCACCCAGTTCCCAACATCGAGGAACCATGGAGGGGGAGTTAAAGATAAGCTGGGGGGGGGAGGAAGTTTTGGTGGGGCCAGGCTAGCAGGCCCAGTCGAGGGGGCTAAGGGATCCAGGGTGGACAGAGTAGGGGCTGGAGGGAATATGTAGGGAGATGGGAAGACCTTGGCCTCCAATGGGCCAGTTAAGGAGCAACTCACCCTTTCCTGCCAGCCCACACAGTGAAAGGTACCATCTTGGATGCTTGGTGGTGGGCCTCTTCTGCTGCAGCAGGACGGGGCCCTTAAGTGGTGGAGGGATCCGTAAAATTCAGCCCAATGAAACCAAATGTGAATTTGACTTGTGTGTAAAAGCACAGACCAACCTCTATCACAGTCCACTAAAATCCCTTGTGAACAGTGCAAATCTGAATGATAGGGAGTTTCTTTATTTAACCATTAGAAAACAGTTGAATGGACTGAAAGGTGAATGGAAAACTGCTCCAAGAAGTTCCTATTTTCCTGCACATTTGAAAAAAAAACTATTCCAGTGATGCTGCATGAAGGTGCCAATTTCAGGTTAGGGAGGCTGCTTTGAAAATTTGCAATCTTGTAATTGACAGTTCAAATTTTGTTTTCTTGTTTCTCGCTGAACCATCTCATTATTCAGGGTTGAGAACACCCTGATGTCCTGACATTGAGTCACAGGGCACCATCTTACCGTCCATTCACGCCACGCTCCCGCTGCAGCGAAGACGGAGATTTTAACAACAAGCCTAATCTCCGTTCACTGCAGCGGGATGGGAAAATACCGCAGGCATGAACGGTGGGAAAATCCGAGCCTCAGTGTCAATTTGAGGTCACACACTCAATCCTGGGTCAACTGTGGGTCCAAGCCCCAAACCGTGACTTGAGCCTGGGCTGATACTCCAACGCACCAAGTGAGGGCTGCACCATCGAAGGTGCTGCCTTTTGGTTGAGATGTTAAGCCAAGGTTATACTGTCCTAAAAGATACCATTGAACTATTTTAATGAAGAGCGGGGCCATATCGCTGGTCTCCACGCCAATATTTCTCCATCGGCAACATCACGCACACAAAATTCTGGTCATTTATACCCTGCCATTCGTGGAAGCTTGCCGTGAGCAAATTGTTTCGCTATATTTCCTGCATTACAACAGTGAGTTTGGGCGGGATTTTATGGCCTCACTCAAGCGAGACCAGAAATTCCCACCTCCGGTCAACGGACATTTCCGTTGTCTGCCCCTTGCCCGCTCCAATTCCGTGGCGGGCGGGGCGGTAGAATTATGGCGTACATTTCAAAAAGTACTTAAATGAGTGTAACGTGCTCCAGAACATCTTGTGTTCACTAAAAGCTCCATATAAATGCAAATCTTTCTGTCTCGTCAAATAGGATTGCGATGCAAGCTATTCTGTGCATTTTACAAGGCAAAGAAAACTAGTGAAACAGGAAACATGGAAGATAGGAGCAGGAGGCCATTTGGCCCTTCAAGACTGCTCCGCCATTCATTATGATCATGGCTGATCATCCAACTCAATAGCCTAATCCTGCTTTCTCCCCATAACCTTTGATCCCATTTGCCCCAAGTGCTATATCCAGCCGCCTCTTGAATAAACTCAATGTTTTGGCATCAGCTACTTCCTGTGGTAATGAATTCCACAGGCTCACCACTCTTTGGGAGAAGAAATGTCTCCTCACCTCCGTCCTAAATGGTCTAACCGGAATCCTCAGACTGTGACCCCTGGTTCTGGACTCCCTCACCATCGAAAACATCCTCCCTGCATCTATCCTGTCTAGTCCTGTTAGAATTTTATAAATAACTATGAGATCCCCCCCCTCTCATTCGCCTGAACTCCAGCGAAAACAATCCTAACCCAGTCCATCTCTCCTCATACAACAGTCCCACCATCCCCGTAATCAGCCTGGTAAACCTTTGCTGCACTCCCTCGAGAGCAAGAACATCCTTCCTCAGAAAAGGAAGGCAAGATGAGTTTATGTAAAGAAACACATCATGTCTGTGCCTGATATGAAATGATTTAATGTTTTCTTTTACTTAAAAAAAAAAGTAACTTCACAAATGAAAATCATAATGGAATATTTGAACTTGTGTTAAGTACATTCTTGTTCCTGGTCCACCGATTGCCAATGTAGCCTTCAGCTGAAGCTAGATATAACTTGCTGTTTAGTTTTTTTTCAACGTTGTTTAAAGAAAGCCACATCAAGATTGAAAAATGAAAATGCATCAAGATGTCTTTTTTTGCAATTTGCATATACTGGATTCGCAGCATCTAACAATTAGATGCAGATTATATTCTTTTCACAAGAAAGATATAGATAGCCTTTATGCTTGACAATAAATTATTTTTTATACTTTTTTAATTTTTTTTAAAAAACAAAAAAATTCAGGAAAAAATGTGAAACATAGAACATATATTTTTTTCAGAGTTCATTTTACAAACAACATGGAACTAAATTCACTGAATGTCAGAAAGCTGTGATATAAATAATGAAAGTATTGCCATGATATTCACAGAGCGATACTGGAGAGTTTTCACAGGAATGCTTATTAATAATAACAGTTACAAGACAAATAAAGATCGCCAATACCAAAGCGAATCGCTTTGGTCCCATACATAGATTTTATTTCTCTCCCTCCCCACACTCTCACAAAAAAAATCAAAGTGAGGGAGAACCAAAAACAAAATGCAGACAAATTGATGCGGGCGTGAAGCGTTGTCCGGTTTGAATGCAAAGTCTCGCCGCACTCTTGCAACTTATAGGTTTACCATTTGTAAACCCATCTGTCGGAAATGACCAATCAATAAGATGCAATCAGATTGGAATACGTTTTCTTACTGTAGAAGTTTTAAGTTTGTCTATTAGTGTCACAAATAGACTTAAATTAACACGGCAATGAAGCTACTGTCAAAATCCCCTCGTCGCCACACTCCGGCGCCTGTTCGGGGACACTGAGGGAGAATTTAGCATGGCCAATGCACCTAACCAGCACGTCTTTGGGACTGTGGTAGGAAACCAGAGCAACGGGAGGAAACCCACGCAGACACGGGGGAGAACGTGCAGACTCCGCACAGGCAGTCACCCAAGGTCGGTATTGAACCCGGGTCCCTGGCGCTGTGAGGCAGCAGTGCTAACCACTGTGCCACCATGCCCATTTCCAACCCTCCCCCCGAACACCACCACGCTGCAAGCTTTAATATTTCCCGCTCTGATCTCAATTCTGAGTCAGATCCAGTGATTGTTTAAAAGGAGCCTTTTTGCCCGTGTCTAACTCTAAATGGTCCGTCTGTTTAAACGGCACCTGTTTAAAACACTCTGTCCACAGTGTCAATGCTTTAATATGTCCTGGTGCCCTAACTTAAAATATCACCTAACGGTGTGTGTGCCTCTAAATAATATAGCATGTAACTAACCAGCAGATACAGCAGTTTAAGGATATTTGTGTTTTCTTTAAATAAGTGGATTGGTTATTAAGGAATATCAGTATACTGCTGAAAACTGTAGGGGTACAGTCAAAAGGTGTAAACAGTGTTAGTCTGAACCACGGCCCATTGTTGACATCTCATGCACATTTCTAAAAGGACAATTAGAACGTCACATGCATGTTTTCCCCGGTAGATTATACCATGCTCATTGTATGCCGTAACAGTTAATACTCAGGGCAATCATTTATACCTCAGTGCTGCTTCAACATTAGCAGATTGCAAACAGCATAAACATGTGATGGGAAGCACCTCAACTAAACTCTCAACTAACTTCACAGCAGACTGTCGCAGCAATCGCATCTCCCTCCCCCCACCTCCACCCCCCCCCCCCCCCCCCCCCGCCCCACACCCTCCACTCCCCCCAATTCCCCTCCTCCCCCCCCGGCCAAAACAAAGAAAAACAGTATTTGAATGTACCCCTACTGTTTTCAGTTTGTGCGACCCACCGCTTGGGTAAGGTCTCAAAGGGAAAAGGTTCATTTCACGATGTTGGCTAAGGAAGGCGGAGAACGGGCTCATTGATTAAAGAAATGAAATCACGTTCATCTCCCGGGAGTGTTGTTTTGTCAGAAGCTGTGCTTGGGGGTGGGGTGGGGGGGGCGGGGGGGGGGGAGGTGGCTCCTGGCGAGACTGCGACTATCGGTTCTCTGTTAACTGGCGGACATTTGTGTCTCAGTTTAGGGGTTCAGGACAAATTGGAAATGAGTCAGATTCCCGTTAACGCTTGTCCATTCTGATCTCTGACGCCCTTAGCATCACTACATCCCCCCCTTCCCACCCAAGGAACAAAACCATCTCTTTACCACTTGCAAAATAGAGTCATAGAGGTTTACAGCATGGAAATAGGCCCTTCGGCCCAACTTGTCCATGCCACCCTTTTTTTTAACCGCTAGGCTAGTCCCAATTGCCCCCGTTTGGCCGACATCCCATCTTACCCATGTAGCTGTCTAAAATAGAGGATACATGCATCAAATAAGCCATCGGCTAAAGTTTGCAAAGGTTTCGATCACCCTTGACGTGATCAGATTTACAGAAGCGGGATCAGGAACGAAAGGAATGTTTAGTTCCACCAGATGCTTGAAATAGCTGTCGGATTCTTCCACGCTGCTGATTGCAAAACTGCAGAAATCCCATTGGAGTCGCGAGAGTGTTAACATTGCACAATCCTTCTGTATTATTAACATGCACACAATGATGTAAAAAGACAACAGCATTCAAAGTAATGAAAACACAGGCTCGACAGCTTGAAGTGATAAGACACTCGAAGTTTCTGACACATCTCTGTTGCGGTGACAGAATGAACTAGCACTGATCATAATAAACATTCTATCGCAATTTTGAATAATTCAAATTTTCGGTTAAGTTCAGGGAACTGCTTTGATCACTTTTGACAGCCACACGTCCCTCTGGGTTTCCTTGTTCTTGACAGGAGTTGAGCTCTGCGATGTCTTTTGAAAGCAGAGGGTTATGGATTGAGAGTTCAGATGGCACACAGCTTTCTTCATACTGAAACAGGAAACTGAATTGTTGCAGCTACGTTGACAGGACTGATAATGAAGTACACAATTAAACAGAAAAAAAAGAGTTTATTTGAAAGAGGCTTTAAATGCGTCTGTTTCACAAACACAGGAAGATATCAGAAACTTTGTCCTTTTGCTGACTGCAGGTTCAATGCTGTGTATTTTGAACAGGTGTGGACTCTAATCTGCATCTCCAACAGCTTGTAAGTGTTGTTAGCCCCCAACAAATTGATCATAGAATCCCTATCATGCAGAGGAGGCCATTAGGCCCATTGAGTCTGCACCTAGTCTTCGACAGAGCATCTTAGAACCATAGAATCCCCACAGTGCAGAAGGAGGCCATTAGGCCCATCAAGTCTACACCTAGTCTTCGACAGAGCATCTTAGAATCATAGAATCCCTACAGTGCAGAAGGAGGCCATTAGGCCCATCGAGTCTGCACCTAGTCTTCGACAGAGCATCTTAGAATCATAGAATCCCTACAGTGCAGAAGGAGGCCATTTGGCCCATCGACCATGCTCCGACAACAATTCCATCCAGGCCCTTTACCCCAACCCCACATATTTACCCTGCTAATCCCCCTAACATTTTGGCGGGATTTTGCAGCCATGCTCGCCCCAAGACCGGAAAATCCCGCCCCAGGTCAATGGACCTTTGCATGGTTCGGGAATCGTAGCGGGCAGGATGGGAAAATTCCACCCTAAAGGTCAATTTAGCATGGCCAATCAACCTAACCTGCACCACTTTGGACTGTGGAAGGAAACCGGAACACCCGGAGGAAACCCACGTAGACATGGGGAGAACGTGCAAACTCCACACCTGAGGCAGGAATTGAACCCGGGTCCCTGACGCTGTGAGGCAGCATTGCTAACCACTGTGCCACCGTGCCACCCAAATGATGTTGCCACACCCCATCATAGTTTCCACATCTCGTGTCAGTTCAATTAAAGTAAAGGTTTTATGACATGGAGGCCTGTTCCCACAGCAGCTGATGCCACAAAGGAAGATGGTGACAACTAGAATGTATAACAGATTGTTCAAAATCGTCAGAAAGCCATTGCAAAATTCTCATGCAGAGGGCAACAGAATCCTTCCATCAAAACTTCTCCGCCTACTGCAATCTGCTTGCTCTTAGCCAGGGTCCTACACTCTGTGACTGGCACGGGGAAGACATTGAGTCAAGTCGAGTGACTCACTCCCTCACCTTTCCTTGCCAAGACCTACCAATCTAGTTCCAAGCGGTGACTCCTCTAATTTGTGTAGTTGGAAAGCTCCTCC
>NC_135801.1:14097815-14105315 GCF_964213995.1 Mustelus asterias | reverse complement strand
TAACCTGGTGGAGTTTTTTGAAGAAGTGACCAAAATGGTTGATGAGGGAAGGGCCGTGGATGTCGTCTATATGGACTTTAGTAAAGCGTTTGACAAAGTCCCTCATGGTAGGCTGGTGAAAAAGGTTGGATCTCATGGGATAAAGGGGGAGGTGGCTAGATGGGTGGAGAACTGGCTTGGTCACAGAAGACAGAGGGTGGTAGTGGAAGGGTCTTTTTCCGGCTGGAGGCCTGTGACTAGTGGTGTTCCGCACGGTTCTGTATTGGGACCTCTGCTGTTTGTGATTTATATAAATGATCTGGAAGAAGGTGTAACTGGGGTGATCAGTAAGTTTGCGGACGACACAAAATTGGCAGGACTTGCAGATAGTGAGGAGCATTGTCAGAAGCTACAGAAGGATATAGATAGGCTGGAAATTTGCGCAAAGAAATGGCAGATGGAGTTCAATCCTGATAAATGCGAAGTGATGCATTTTGGTAGAAATAATGTAGGGAGGAGCTATATGATAAATGGCAGAACCATAAAGGGTGTAGATACGCAGAGGGACCTGGGTGTGCAAGTCCACAGATCCTTGAAAGTGACGTCACAGGTGGAGAAGGTGGTGAAAAAGACATATGGCATGCTTGCCTTTATAGGACGGGGCATAGAGTATAAAAGTTGGGGTCTGATGTTGCAGATGTATAGAACGTTGGTTCGGCCGCATCTGGAATACTGCGTTCAGTTCTGGTCGCCACACTACCAGAAGGACGTGGAGGCTTTGGAGAGAGTACAGAGGAGGTTTACCAGGATGTTACCTGGTATGGAGGGGCTTAGTTATGAGGAGAGATTGGGTAAACTGGGGTTGTTCTCCCTGGAAAGACGGAGGATGAGGGGAGACTTAATAGAGGTGTATAAAATTATGAAAGGCATAGATAGGGTGAACGGTGGGAAGCTTTTCCCCAGGTCTGTGGTGACGTTCACGAGGGGTCATAGGTTCAAGGTGAAGGGGGGGAGGTTTAACACAGATATCAGACGGACATATTTTACACAGAGGGTGGTGGGGGCCTGGAATGCGCTGCCAGGCAAGGTGGTGGAGGCGGACACACTGGGAACGTTTAAGACTTATCTAGACAACCATATGAACGGAGTGGGAATGGAGGGATACAAAAGAATGGTCTAGTTTGGACCAGGGAGCGGCGCGGGCTTGGAGGGCCGAAGGGCCTGTTCCTGTGCTGTATTGTTCTTTGTTCTTTGTTGTTCTATCCTAAGACTTTGACCTCTCGTGATGTAACAACAGATGGAAAACCGAGAGTTGTTGTAAATATTGCCAGCGAAGGAAGTTGGCCCGTGAACGCCCAAGGCCCATATCAACTTCACAGCCACTGGCAATGTTGGCCTCGCCCCTACACTGAGGCTGCAGTTGTGCCTGTAGCTGGTGGCACATTTCTTAGAATCTTAGAAACTCTACAGCACAGGAAGAGGCCATTCGACCCATCGAGTCTGCACCGACCACAATCCCACCCAGGCCCTACCCCCATATCCCTACATATTTACCAACTAATCCCTCTAACCTACGCATCCCAGGACACTAAGGGCAATTTTAGCATGGCCAATCAACCTAACCCGCACATCTTTGGACTGTGGGAGGAAACCGGAGCACCCGGGGAAACCCACGCAGACACGAGGAGAATGTGCAAACTCCACACAGACAGTGACCCAAGCCGGGGATTGAACCCAGGTCCCTGGAGCTGTGAAGCAGCAGTGCTAACCACTGTGCTACCGTGCCGCCCAATTTCAATGCGGACATCCTTCGGGGAACAGGTAAGTCTTGACAGGCTGATTCTCACTGAGGTTCAGGAAAACGAATTGCTCCCTGAACACCCGAGGCGTGGATGGATCCCTGATTGACAACCCTCCTCCCTCTCCTCTACCTCCTTCTTTCAGCAACTTGTCCTGCTCTGTTTTGCCTCTGCCCATTATCTCTGTCTTGATGTAATCATCGGGCATCTTATAGAAAGCGCTTCGCACGACTGCCAGATGTTTCAAAGTCCTTTACAACCAGTGAAGTCTCTTTTGAAGCGTCGTCACTGTTGAAACATCAGGGAGCGAGTGTTTTTGGCAGAATTCAGAGCCCCTGTCACACCACTCTTTACAGATAAACAACTCTGGAAACCACCAAACCCTTCAACAACTGCAGCTCTTGCAGAAATCAATCAGCAACTAACCTGAAAGTAGTCAATGGTACCTTGAAGCCATGCTAGTAGGGGTTCCTTCCTACTGTTGAGTGCATGTTCAGTCCTACCAGGTAAAAGGAGGCATTAGCTAGAGGGTTAATCTCCAAAACTGCAGTGCTGGCATCAGATCAGCACAAATGTTAATGGCCTGATGAAAATGGTTGCTGGCGTGATGCGTAACAGAAGCGAACGCATGCACCATTTTAGAGGCAAAAACAACATTCATTGGCTGAAAGAAATGGGCATGGTGGAGACACATTTCACAACCAGAATGCTTCAAGTGCAATAGTGACTGATCGAATTAGAGGAAAAAATATTCATTCAACAAAGACCATTTGTGTGCGGCAAGGTGGCTCAGTGGTTAGCACTGCATGCCTCACAATACCAGGGATCCGGTTTCGATTCCTGGCTGGGGTCACTGTTTGTGCGGAGTCTGCACGTTCTCCCCTTGTCTGCGTGGGTTTCCTCCCACAGCCTGAAAGACGTGCTGGTTAGGTGCATTGGCCACGCTAAATTCTCCCTCAGTGTACCCGAACAGGCGCCGGAGTGTGGTGACTAGGGGATTTTCACAGTAACTTCATTGCAGTGTTCATGTCGAAGAGACGACGGATGAGAGGTGACCTGATAGAGGTATACAAGATGTTGAGAGGTATAGATCGGGTGGACTCTTGGAGGCTTTTTCCCAGGGCTGAAATGGTTGCTACGAGAGGACACAGGTTTAAGGGGCTGGGGAGTAGGTACAGAGGAGATGTCAGGGGTAAGTTTTTCACTCAGAGGGTGGTGGGTGAGTGGAATCGGCTGCCGTCAATGGTGGTGGAGGCAAACTCGATAGGGTCTTTTAAGAGACTTCTGGATGAGTACATAGGACTTAATAGGATTGAGGGTTATAGGTAAGCCTATATATAGGCCTAGGTAGGTAGGGACATGACCGGCGCAACTTGTGGGCCGAAGGGGCTGTTTGTGCTGTAGTTTTTCTAAGTTCTATGTTCTATGTCAGCCTACTTTATTCATTTATTTATGTATTATTTACTCGTCACAAAGTAAGGCTTACATTAACACTGCAATTAAGTTACTGTGAAATTCCCCTAGTTGCCACAGTCCAGCGCCTGTTCGGGTACGCTGAGGGAGAATTTAGCACGACCAAGGCACCTAACCAGCACGTCTTACAGACTGTGGGAGGAAACCGAAGCACCCGGAGGAAACCCACACAGGCACGGGGAGAAGGTGCAGACTCCACACAGACAGTGACCCGAGCCGGGAATCGAACCCGGGTTCCTGTGAGGCAGCAGTGCTGACCACTGTGCTACCGTGCCGCCCCTTGTGACACGAATAAATAAACTTAAACTTTAAAATTGGCAGCGAACAATTTTCTCTGAAATCCTATTTTCAGTTTTATCATCTCACTTATTTTATGCATGCATTAAAAACATCTGATTGATAATTCGAGCAAACGTGTTACCTCTGCGTGATTGTAAGGTGGTAATTACTACCACACAAACCGTAACGTGGTCATATCAAATCTCTCGCTGCTACTTTGACTGAGTGGTTTAAAATAAATGGCTTGCTGCCTCTGTCAACATGAAGAAAAGAGAGGAATGCTGGTCATTCACTCAGCGCTAGTAATTAGTAGTTTTGAATGCTCAATGAATTAAAGTGAGGGAAAGCAAATTCATATCCTTTTGGATTTTCATTGCTCCGCTATCACAGAATTTGTAATTATTGGGAGTGGGAAGATGCATTAGGCTGTAATTTCAATGTGTTCTGACAAGGTCATTCACTGCTACTTGTTACAACGCAGTGCTCTCTGTTCCCTTGCTTTATATTTTAACGTTGAGCTGTGTGACTATGGTGGTCCAGTGCTATGACTGAGGCTCAGCAACGTATTGCTGCAGTTTCCCGGAACGCCAAATTCAAATCAGAAAATGCTGGGGATATCCAGAGGGTCCGGCACCATCTTTGGAGAGATAAACAGGTGAGCGAGACTTCCGGTCGTGCTCATCCCAAAACCGGAAAATCCCGCTAATGGACCTTTGCATGGTTCAACCCCACCCCCGCCCGCTACGATACCCATGGCGGGCGGGACGGGAAAATTCCCCCCAGGGTTATCGTTTCGGGACCGTGACCTTTCATGAACTTCTGATGAAATGTTAGCCCTGCTTGTCTCGACAAGAGAACATCATCTCACGCTGCTGTTATCGAATCATAGAATCCCTACAGTGCAGAAGGAGGCCATTCGGCCCATCGAGTCTGCACCAACCACAATCCCACCCAGGCCCTATCCCCATAACCCCATGCATTTATCCCAGCTAGTCCTCCTGAGGGTCATTTTAGCATGGCCAATCCACCTAACCCACACATGTTTGGACTGTGGGAGGAAACCGGAGCACCCGGAGGAAACCCACATAGACATAGGGAGAACGTGCAGACTCCACACAGACAGTGACTCAAGTCGGGAATTGAACCCTGCTCCCTGGCGCTGTGAGGCAACAGTGCTAACCACAGTCCCACCGTGTCGCGCATTGTTTATGGAGGCCATCGCATTAATTCTACCGACACTCCTTGTATTAGCCATGCTCATATGACAGACAAAATGAAACCCTGTTTGTGCACACATGCATACACACACACTCACACACAAACACATACACACACACGCAGAGGTACCAATTAGGCCACTGTGCACAGCTCAAATTTAAAAGATGTGCGTAATTCGGGATAAGTGGTTGTATGCAGGGGTAAATATTGCTAAATATTGTTTGGAGCTTTGTAAAGCTTCAAGTTGAATTCCATGGGATGATATGTGCGGGGGGGGGGGGGGGGGGGGGGGGGGCGGTGGGGGAGTGATGGGGGGGGGGGTGTTGTTGGGGGTGGGCTTGAGGGGCAAGTTGGGAAGAAAAGTGCGCGGCAGAGTAAGTTACCAGAAGGCCGGAAGTTGAGGTTTTTAATAGAGTTAGAGGTTAATGATTGGCAGTGCATTGCCCTCTCATCCTGTTAGATGCTGGTAATATGGACCTCCTGCTTCATCAGACAGCTATGAGGAGGACTGTGTTATGCAGAGATTGTGGATTAGTTCAGAAGTCCATTCCTTACATTGTCACCATCTACTGCAACCTGCACCTTTGCGATGTTTGACATCAGGGAAATGCTCTGTGCCCATTCCAGCTGAGTACTCCTTTACACAGGGCAAGCATTGATTGTGCTTCCCCTTGTAAGCACTGATTTGGTAACGTGTTTGGTGCATCTGTGCACAGCCCATTGAATGCTTTGAGATAGGTCACCAGTGGTGACATGGAAGGATCACAGGGCATATAAAATTCATACACGGCATCTAGATAGGAAATCCTGTGCACAGAATGCATGTCCAAAAAGGACATTTTCATAGAATCCCCACAGTGCAGGCCATTCAGCCCATCAAGTCTCCACCAACCACAATCCCACCCAGGCACTATCTCCCAACCCTATGTATTTATCCTTCTAATTCCCTTATGCTAAGGGGCAATTTAGCATGGCCAATCCATCTAACCTGCACATCTTTGGACTGTGAGAGGAAACCGGAGCACCCGGAGGAAACCCACACGGACACGGGGAGAACGTGCAAACTCTGCACAGGCAGTGACCTGAGGCCGGAATTGAACCTGGATCCCTGGCGCTGTGAAGCAGCAGTGCTAACCACTGTGCCCTTGCCGATAAATGCGAATTCAGTAAATGTGAACTAGCATTTATTGTCCTTTCAAACTCTGTTGTGTTCACCACAAGCTTGGGGTTTTTGCTTGACTTTATTTTGTGTAATGAAGGACTATTCCTTTACAGCTGACTGTTGGAATTATTATAAAGTCCAATAAAATGTAGCTGCTGCTACTTTCACTCCCTACATTCAGCCATGGTCCAAATGCAGTCTTTTCCTTCCACCCTTGTCTCGCTGCCACCTCATCATAACCTGACATCTGTCACTCCCAATCCTTGCCCCATCCGACCACCGACCGCTCCTGGAGCAGCGCCCCGAAAGCTAGTGGCTTGTGCTACCAAATAAACCTGTTGGATTTTAACCTGGTGTTGTGAGACTTCTTGCTGTGAAGCAGCAGTGCTAACCACTGTGCCAATGTGCCACCCCAACTCAACATCACCACGCTGTATTTTACTTAAGCGAGGACGGGGAGCAGGAGCAGCTTGGTCCAATTTGCAGCAGTAAAATCCATCCCATAATGGACAGAAGTAGGCCATTCGGCCCCACGCTTTCTTCTGCCACTCAATTAGATGGCGGCGTGTTGGTACATTCACTTCATCAACCAGCCTTGGTGATTAAATGCCCTTCTCGAACAAAAATCTACTAATCGCAGTTTTCAGCATTTTCAATTGCTTCACAAGGCGAGGCGGTGGCGGGGGGGGGGGGGGGGGGGGGGGTGGGCAGGGGGCGGGGGCGGGGGGGGTGGTGGTGGGAGGTGCGGGGGCAGTCAGACCACTTAATGGTGTCCGGCAGGGACACAATGTACAAAGTAAACTAAGCTTCAAGCCATGTCACAGCCAGGCAGTGAAGTAGGATAGGAATATACTTGACTGTTGCACTCTCCATAAGTCAAGTCATTGAATTATCAATCTCCTGGAATGTCTTGGAGTCTCTGGGAATTGAAGATTAATGTCCTGGGCACGGATGCAAGCAACCTGGGAGCAAAACTGTAGGAGCGCAAAGACAATTGATTTTTTATTTTTTTCTGAACACGTCTTAATTACACAAACATTAGAAATGTGATGAAAGAAGGATATCTGGATGAAGTCTCCACGCACATGTCCAAAATTCATAGAATCATCATATAATCCCTACAGTGCAGAAAGAGGCCATTCGGCCCATCGACTCTGCATCGACCACAATCCCATCCAGGCCCTATCCCCGATAACCCCACTTATTTATCCTGCTAGCCCCCTGAAAACTAGGGCCTGATTTTACCATTTAGATTCTAAGTGCTGAATCTGGGCGCAATTCAGATCCGACTCAGAAATCTGCTTTCAGGCGCCCCCATACGCACTCAGCCTAAAAAAAAATCGCGGGTCTGAATCGCACTGTGGGTGGGGCCTTAGCACGCCCAAAACGATTAGAACTCTGAACTGCGCATGCGCAGTTAGAAACAAATTTGAAAATGTGCGCCCATGTCAGATCGCTCTCGGGCCGCAGAAAGCAGAGAAAGCGGCCCGGGAGCGAAAGCGGAGGCGATGGCCCCCCACCAGGACATCACTGTCCCCCCTTATCCACCCCCACCTCCCCCTCCTACCCAGAGCCGATCGTGACCCCGCT